>NC_063204.1:29162720-29335220 GCF_017589495.1 Alosa alosa
AACCTGGCGCTGCTCGTGTGCCGGAGAGGCGTGATGGTCGCGGTACTCCGGTATATCATGGTCTGGAGTCATTAGCCTTGGCTACCACTGCTTGTGTAGGTCAAAAGTCCGCAGATCGCGGCATTCCCCAATTTTGTAAAATATATTTTATTCCTCTGGGTGTTGCAATTGATATCAATGATTAATATGATTGCCCTCAGTAAAAAAGCACAGAAACAGGGCATAAACAGTTACAAACAGTCAGGTTCTTGGCTTCGATGTCCGATGTCAGTCTCGTAGTCTGCATGCGCCCGGCTACTGCTTGTGTGGGTCAAAGGAGATCACTTGAATCAGCGGCATTCTAATTTTTGTAAAATGTATTTTATTCCTTTGGGTGTTGCAATTTACGATATCAATGATTAATATGATTGCCCTCGAGTAAAAAAAGCACAAAGAAACAGGACATAAACAGTTACAAACAGTCAGGTTCTTGGCTTCATAAGACTGTTCATGGGAGTCTCATAGTCTTGTGGCCCGGCTACTGCTTGTGTAGGTCAAGATCCATGATGCAGCGGCATTTTAATTTTGTCAAATATATTTTATTTCCTCTTGCAATTGTTACAGGTGATATCAATGATTAATATGATTGCCCTCAGTAAAAAGCACAAGAAACAGGACACCAAACAGTTACAAACAGTCAGGTTCTTGGCTTCATAAGATGTCACCAGAGTCTTCGTAGTCTCCTGCTTGGCTGCAAGCGTAGGTCAAAAGATCCGCCAGATCGGCGGCATTCCCCAATTTTTTGTAAAATGTATTTTTTATTCCTCTGGGTGTTGCAATTGATATCAATGATTAATATGATTGCCCTCAGTAAAAAAGCACAAGAAACAGGGGGGATGCCGGCATGAGCAGCGGACTTTGACCTACACTGCAGTAGCCGGCGTCACGAGACTCTAATCATGTACATAATGGGCACTGCATTAATCAGCGTCTCCGTGGCACACATAGAATAGTAACAAAGCAAAGATATAGATAGTAATGTTAGGTTTAGACAGCAAATTGTGTTAGTGTGTCTGTGTCTGTTTTAAACTAAACAAGATAGATTATTTCATACATATATATTTCATACACCTTTTACTGAAACACAGATTACTGTGATGTTATTTTGTGTCACAGCACTCATAAGTATGTCATCATTGTCACTACCAACTTAGCTTTTTATGTAAGATTGCCTTTTACAATGTAGTACCTACATAAAAGGCAATCTTACATAAAAAGCCAAGCTGGTATCATTGATTAAATGCCTCGTGTGTATGTCTGACCTTCATGACTATCATTTGTATGATATCCAAAACATTTCCCCATAGAAACACACCTAACTTTCACAAGTTAGGCTCCTTACTTTAGTCTACACAGGAAGGTGCATTTGTTATTAACATTACAAGATGCTCAAACATCGCCCAGGTCTCAGACATCAACACTGTTGCAAGGAAGATGTCATCCATCAATCAACTAGGCTTCAGTGACGTTTAGCACGAAAAACATAGCCTGACGTGGGCCTAGTCATAGGCCTACTCAATTCTAGCCAGAATATGAGTCTGACCTAGCGTTCATGGGCTTCGGAAAAACCTTTTTCCGAGTGAAAACATCATTTCGCGTCATTCACGTCACGTAATGTGTGAGTCAGAGATCGGAAACTGGGGCTAGAGTTGCCCAGTTAGGGGCTCGTCATCACTTTTGTCGTCACGTTGTAGTTCGTTTATAGTCCATGTGGCCTTTCATGTCCAACAGTTTTAATGTGAACTTGGGAATTTGCCGTTTTTGTCACTTGAAAGCTGCATATCTTTCTTTCACAAGCATCTTACACTATATTTTAAAGGAACCGTATGTAAGAAATGTATTTCTATTAATCATAAAATGGCCCTGATATGTCACTAGACATTAAGAATTCATGTTCATTTCAAATACTTATATCACTGTCAACAGTAGTCCGGCCAGATATTGTCATTTAAAAAGTAAAGTTGCAGCCCTTAACTGATGTTGATGTTGTCATGTTGTGTTTTGAGCTGATGCGCCACCCTCCACCTATCTACTAATCACAAAGTCAGTAGTGTTTCGCATCCAGGGTGCCAGTTCTGCTAGTCAGGGGGGAGGGGAAGGTGATACTAACCTGACTCTCGCCAGATGAATTTCGTGCCGCCTAGCTCCACTCATCCATCTGGGATCGATCCATTGGAGTGGTGCTTCAGAAGGCTGGGCCTTATTAAAAAATCCTTGCATAAGATTGGATAAGCCACTTGTCCGTCATCTATTGACGTGCTACTTCAACCACTCACATCGAAGCCAACCCGTGACACTGAGAACAGTCAACAATGAAACTCCCGCCCTGTCCTGATTGGCTCTACCATACAATCTCGTGCTGAAATCACTCTGAATGGAACCGATCCCAGATGGATGTGAGTTGAGCTAGGCGGAACGTAATTCATCTGGCGAGAGTCAGGTTAAGGGGATACACCGCTCTACAGTAATTTGAAAGTGCTTGCAGTACCAGTTTTGGCCACAATCTTACATACGGTTCCTTTAAGCAAATACAGTTGTTTGTTTAGGATTAGTGAGTGTATGTTTTAACCTTTGTTGTGGCATCCGTGTTTGTCACACATTCCGACGGCAAAGCACATGAACACTTGCTGTCGGAAAAACAAAGTAGCCATGGGGGCGGTCCTTGTCATTCTGAAGTGCCCTGAATGCACCATGATACTGCTCCATTGGGACGTAATTAGGCCTATGGGGGGAAGAAAACACACAAACCATCCTTCTTCTCCTATTTCCCCTCCGTTTTTAAAAATAATTCTGTTGAACAGTAATATGCTACAAACATGTTAAACAGCTGGGAAAGGCTGTCGCAAATCCCTCAAACAGGTGGTCAATCAGAGATTTCAAACGAACGAGGGAACATGTCGCAATGCAACAGCGCTGTTTTCCCTTGATGAAATTGAAACCACGAGTTTTCCCTCATCTCAACTTTGGCCAAAGTTTTCAGAAATAATCGTTTTCAGTGATACAACCTCATTAAATAATATGAATTTTCAATATGGGGTCTTAAAAGCCATGTATCCTTCTAGCCACAGCATTTTGTTTCAAACATAAGCCTAATCTAAGCGCGCTCAAATGACGTGATAGACCAGGCGCTGTTGCTCACCTGTCTATCCTCGTAAAGCCTGATTTGATTGGTCCGCCTGATATAGGGCGAGCATACTTCCACCACAATGAAGCAATGCCAGACCGAACTTCCCGACCTCAGTTGTGGGCGGAACTAAGTTCGGAATGGCACCCAGGCTACGAAAAACAGGGTAGGTATAGCGTTTGTTTGTCGATTATTGATGCATACTCTAGACAATGTTTTTGTTGACAAACCATAGCCATTTGTTGTGCATCTTTTTTAATATTATTTGGCCAACGCAGCCCCTTCAAAAAGACTCCTGTCAACAATAGCTATTTCGGCGTACTTGTTCCTTTTGCCCCTGACACCTCGTTTGTGCGGCTCCTCAAGAGATTGGTAGCACAGTGATCTCACAACGACACTACCATCTAGGCCTACTACGTTGGAGACTATACAAAAACAACATGCGTGTAATAATTACAAAATTATTGAAGTGCATTTACAAGCTGTGTTTGGATCTGACGTTAGCCACCTAGCTAGCTAGCATCAACATTACCTCCACAAAACATAAACTGTTCATGGAACAATCTATATCTACAATCCAATTCTGATGGTTTAGTAGAAGTAGGCTACAGGATAATTTTGTTACACTGCTTTATTGAAGTGCATTTACAAGCTGTTGTGTCCAGGGGGTCAAGAGCGTGCAGATTAGCTTCGGCATGTTAGCATACGCCATTTTCAAATATGGCGCTGCATGGAGCATTTGGAACCAGCTCCATGCACGAAAAAATCCGTGTTGGGCATGAGCTCTCATCGCGCCGTACATGTTGGTGGGCGGTACCTATCCCGCGGCTACAGCCAAACGTTATTCAGTGCGTATTTCTTGAGGAGCCAATGAGAAGACGTGCATATTGTGGTTGTTTATCCATAATATGAGAAATAAAGAAAATTGTATTGATCTTGTTTCGTTGTTCTTTGTCCCGAACAAACATAGCCTAAACATGATTAAAGACAATAAATTACACAACAGCGCATAAAGACCTTGTCTCGTTACACCATGGGTCTCCAACACGCTGCTCTCAACCTATAGCGCCTTTGGAGCTTGCCAGCGGCTGAAGCACTAGGCTACTACATTTAAACACAATTATTGCCGCGAGGCATTCCAGCCTACGAATTTAATAAAAAGTAAACCAACAATTAAAAAAATAACTAAATTTAGGCTACTTCGCTATGCAATAGGCTACTGAGCACTGCATTAATCAACGTCTCCTCCGTGGCACACATAGGAAAGGCAGCGCTATGCTATATAGCACTTTAAGAAATGCATCGCCAGTTCGAATCTGGCCTGATGCACTGGCCCGTTAAGGCCATTTCCGCTGTCTCGCGTTGTTTTACGCGACGCCGCCCTCTGGTCATCATTAAAGGTCGACGCCCATGACATCTTATGAAGCCAAGAACCTGACTGTTTCTAACTGTTTGCGTCCTGTTTCTTGTGCTTTTTTTACTGAGGGTAATCATATTAATCATTGATATCAATTGCAACACCCAGAGGAATAAAAATCAATTTTACAAAATTGGGGAATGCCGCGATAGGCGGACTTTGACCTACAAAAGCAGTAGCCGGCGTCACGAGACTATGAGACTCCCGCGATATCTTATGAAGCCAAGAACCTGACTGTTTGTAACTGTTTGCGTCCTGTTTCTTGTGCTTTTTTACTGAGGGCAATCATATTAATCATTGATATCAATTGCAACACCCAGAGGAATAAAAATACATTTTACAAAATTGGGGAATGCCGCGATCGGCGGACTTTGACCTACACATGCAGTAGCCAAGCGCCACGAGACTCTAATCATGTATATACTGAGCACTGCATTAATCAGCGTCTCCTCCGTGGCACACATAGGAAAGGCAGCGCTGTGCTATATAGCACTTTAAGAAATGCATCGCCGGTTCGAATCCGGCCTGATGCAACGGCCCCATTAAGGCCGTTTCCGCTGTCTCGCGTTGTTTTACGCGACGCCGCCCTCTGGTCATCGCGTGTCGATCGCCCGCGACATCTTATGAAGCCAAGAACCTGACTGTTTGTAACTGTTTGCGTCCTGTTTCTTGTGCTTTTTTTACTGAGGGTAATCATATTAATCATTGATATCAATTGCAACACCCAGAGGAATAAAAATACATTTTACAAAATTGGGGAATGCCGCGATCGGCGGACTTTGACCTACACACGCAGTAGCCGGCGTCACAAGACTCTATGAGACTCCCGCGACATCTTATGAAGCCAAGAACCTGAGTGTTGCAATTGATATCAATGATCAATATGATTGCCCTCAGTAAAAAAGCACAAGAAACAGGACGCAAGCAGTTACAAACAGTCAGGCTCTTGGCTTAATAAGATGTTGCGCGCAATCGGGAACTCGATGACCAGAGGGCGGCGTCGCGTAAAACAACGTGAGACCGTGGAAACGGCCGTAACGGCAGACGGTGCATCAGGCTGGATTCGAACCGGCGATGCAATTCTTAAAGTGATAGCACAGCGCTCCCTTTGCTATGTGTGCCACGGAGACGCTGATTAATGCAGTGCTCATTATATACATGATTAGAGTCTCGTGACGCCGGCTACTGCGTGTGTAGGTCAAAGTCCGCCGATCGCGGTTTGCCCTATTTTGTAAAATTGATTTTTATTACTCTGGGTGTTGCAATTGATATCAATGATTAATATGATTCCCCTTAGTAAAAAAGCACAAGAAACAGGACGCAAACAGTTACAAACAGTCAGGCTCTTGGCTTAATAAGATGTCTCGGGCTATCGGGAACGCGATGACCAGAGGGCGGCGTTGCGTAAAACAACGTGAGACCGCGGAAACGGCCGTAACATCAGGCCGGATTCGAACCGACGATGCAATTCTTAAAGCACTTAATTAAAAATAAAATTAGTCCAATTTCCAACCGGCTGAAAATGTCCAAGGGCAATGATGACTCGCGTGAAACTGCGCACAGCTGTGTCTCCACAACCGATGCATGCAACGCCAACAAAGTTCTTGTTGTTACACTCACTGGCAGTCTGGAGATAACGTGAACGTTAGGCCTTGTTATAGTCTGGATATCACTGGAAGCATAACAGTCCGAAGTCATGGGCGATCTTGTAGATCAGCAACTCGGTGGACTTTTAACAGCGACCGTTTGTTGGTCCGTAATGCAGATATAACATAGCATTGTTAAAGGATAATTCCTGTGATTTTGACCTAAAGTGTGTTGAAACATGATAACGAGTGTGAATGTATGTCTCATAGCTCACCTCGGCTTATACCTCATACCTCCCCTGCACTCAGAAATCTGGCGCTAGTTAGCCAATGCTACCAACACAGTGTTTCGTTGTGGTGCCTCGGGCATCGGCCTAGCCATGCAAATAAATCACTGTTTTACACCATTTACGAGGCTCAAAGTAGCTCCATACTTCATTGATAGACTTCCGAGGGCCTTGACTTTTAAAACGAGACATGGAGAACTTTGAAAAAGCACTGGTAGTTTATTTACAAGACGATTTATACAGACAGTACCTTAAGGAATTTTACCGTTCGAGCACCCAAGAGCAACAGAGGCAAGGAAAAACTCCCTTACCAAGGAAGAAACCTTGGGCAGATCCACGGCTCAAGGGGCTAACCCAACTGCCAGGGGTCTTGGTGTGTGTGCTGGGGGGATGACAAGGGAGATGGGATAGCGTGCTGTGTATGTGGGGAGAGGGCAGTGTGCAATATGTGTGTTGGAGAAGCTTCCTCATGAGACAATAGAGTGTCCCAGTGACGCCACTTCCACTTGCCTCCATGGGACCTATCTTTCAAAACATTTTGAACGCCACTCTATGGCGAAAAAGAAATTATTTTCTGGTCCCGGTTGACTTGTGCCTTGAATTACCCAAATGATGTTTGTCAATTTTAAAGACAATTTTTCATGTAAAGACATTTGCAGTTTGTTTCGTAACTATTGAATTACAACATTGTGAAAGATCGTAATTCCAACGACTACAAACCCATCAGTCGCGCTGACGTTAGCTCATTCACAGCCACACTAGATTGTACAAGCATACCAGCAACAGGTCTTAATTGGGCTTTCCTTGCCGATGAAAATACCATGAGTCAGAGGACAACTTTTGAAGTCTATCGAACAACAGTACTTTCTTGACGTGAAAAATTATCTTTTAAATTCACACACATCATATGTGAAATTCGTGGCACAATTCAAACTGGACCAAAAAATAATTGTTATCTCTCCATTAACTCCCGTTCATATTTTTTTGAAAGATAGGTCCCTTGTAGCGGAAGTAAAACGGAAGTCACTGGGACACTCTATGTGCTGTGTATAGAGCATCACAGTCTCGCCCCTCCTCCGAGAGAGCTTAGTTTCCGGAAGTAAATTTCCCATTCATTTCTCCCATTGACGTTTTGGAAAAATCCGTATCTAAAGAGTTTTAGAGCATGTCTTAGGCTAATCAGCTACGGAGTAACTCGTAAGCATACAACATATCATTTCGAGTGAAAAAAACGAAGAGAAAGTCCAAAAAAAAAGTCAAAGGTACAAGACTGTGTACATATTTTCATTTCGGCGATGGAACTACTCATCCCATAAACCACCACGCCACTGAATAATATATAAGCAATGCCCAAACCGGCGCGAAATCATTTCCAACCGGCGACAGCACGCGAACCCTTTCCTCCAAACAGTGATTTTTATATAGTGAATGTGCAGTTAATAGCAGTTATTTCAGGAGTAATCATGCAAATAATAGTGTTTTGGTATTGAATGTTATTTTTACCATCGTGTATTTTATATCGTGTGTGTGTGTGTGAAAGCGGTTAACGTTAACGTTAGCAACATTGTGCAGTGCTTCGTGTCTGACTGCCATCCTGATGCATGGACTGGTGCATGGTCTGCTCTTGGACCACCATATTCAGTTTGCTGTGAATTATTACACAAAATATTCATTAAATGTACGAAGAAGTATTTCTAGGTTAATTATTGATGATATGACTCGTGCAGTATGAAGGCTACAGTAGCCTAGCTAATGTTAACTAGCATTACCAACCTCCCTGCAAAACTCACCACACAACTTTGTAGGTCTTGTCCCTCATGCTGGCCCTTACAAAACCCACAAGCTAACCCTCGGACACACAACAGTCAATAATGTGATTTAAAGTGGTTTTCACCCCTTTGGACACTCTTGATTCCGTCTTTTAAACAGTGAAATATTTACGGGGGCATGGACGGTTTGCTAACCATTTTACTGCAGTGTCTAGCTGCTAGCCGGTGGTAGCATCCAGTTTGCATGTGCTATCAGCTAGCTAGCTAGTTCAAAAGTTTAAGTACTTAATGAGGATTTACAGGGCTTTTTATGCCTCGACTAAGTTGATGTTTCCTATAAACAACAATTCATGTTCATAGAAACAACAAGGTCACTAAAACATTATATTTCATACCTGTGTTGCAGCATGTAGGCTACATTCTAATGTCTGAAAGGCTAATGATTAGCCTATCGGCTACCTGAAAAGTTAAGTGTTTAAACTAGCATTTACAGTGTTCTATTTGATGGTGTATTGGCCCTGACTAAGTTCGTGTGATTTATAAACCACAATCCTTGTTGATACAAGTACTAATGTTCGTCTAGAAAAAAAATTTCACATTAAGATTTTCGCCATAGGCAGTAAAAGACTCCGCCATCTTTGTCAATAATTTTCGCTGATAAAGTTTCAAACTATGATCATAACGGCCTTTCCACCAATCAGAGGCATCATTGTGGGATTGTTCAGGATTGTGGGTAATGAAGTACTTATCCAAGACATCACGATTAAAAGACATTTATTTCAAAACAAGGTTAGTGTTGCTGTGGCTCTTTTGCTTAATTTTGCTTAACTGTGCCTGTATTTGATCACCACTTTAAGATTGCCTGTGGCACTATGTATAGTACACAGTATTATCATGTGACTTTGTCTGCACTTGCACTTTAATGGACACTTTGCACTTTAATGGACACTTTGCACTTTAAGATAACCTGTAACAGGTGTTCTGTCAGGTGACTTCGATTGGTGTAAGTATATATGTGCCTTGTCTTTTTGCTGTTTTCATGTCGGGAGAAGGGTATTCAGCCCGAAACGTCACATGTGGTGATTAAAATCTTTTAAAACGGAGTTCTCAGTGTGCGGACTAACGTCATTTTTTATTTCTGAAGTATTCTGGTCCAGTACCTGTTTGAATCTGGATGTGCGCGTTCTTCTTCTTTTTTGTACTTAAAACAAGGTTAGTGCCCCTTGAATTTTCACCCTCTATATGACCATACAATCGCTTAGTACAGCCGTAGCTGGTATTAAGTCTACCATGTGCAGTTAAGTTTTTACGGCTTATACCCGAATTGTCAATGGAGAAATTGCATTGAATTCTTACTTCCGGAAACTCCTGTGGGCGGGACTGTGATGCTCTATTGGGGGGGAAAGGGGGGGGGGCAGTGTACTGCAAGTATGGTGAAGGGTCTTACTATTGCAAGCAGAGTACTGTATGTATGATGTATGTGAGTGATGACAGTGGAGATGTGTGTGTAGGCGGGAGGGGAGTGGAGCAGTGACTGTGTGTGTGTGGGTAGGTGGGGGCAGTGTGCTGTAAGTATGTAGAGGATGTGTGTTGGAGAAGATCCTGAAGACAATGTGCTGTGTATGTAGGGGGCAGTGTGCAGCAAGTATGTAGAGGAGGCTTACTGTAGCAAGCAGTGTGCTGTATGTATGTGAGGTGAAGACAGAGATGATGTAAGTGTGTGTGTGTGTGTTGGGGATGGGGGTGGGGTGGGGCAGAAATAATGGAGGAAAATCAAAAATAATAAATAAAAAGTTCTATGGAGATGTGCAAAAGTTGAAGAAAGTCATATGTGTGTGTGTGTGTGTGTGTTTTGACGTGTGAAGAAATAAGAAAATAAATAAATAAAAGGTCTGTAGCATAGGGAGAGGGATGTAAAAGTGCTAAAAGTCATGTAGGTGTGTGTGTGTGGGGGGGGGGGGGGGGTCATGAGTGCTGAGGAGTGAATGAGTGCAAAGTCAGTAAAGTGTGAGTTCAGAGTTGGGAAATGTTTGAGAGTGCTGAGGAGTGAATGTGTGCAAAGTCAGTATAGTGTGAGTTCAGAGTTCGGATGGCTTGGGGATAAAAACTTCTCCTGAGTCTCTCAGTTCTGGCTTTGTGACTACATAGGCGTCTTCTTGATTTCAGCGGTAGGAATAATCCATTGTTAGGATGAGAAGAGTCCTTCAGAATCTTTTGGGCTCTTAGGAGTACTCTTCTGGAATAGATCTTTTAGAGCAGGGAGTTGAGTTCTTATAGTACATTCAGCTGAGCGCACTACTCTCTGCAGAGTACTACAATCTCTAACTGTGGAGTTCCTACCAGGTAATGTGGACACCAAGGTATTTAAAACTTGTGACTCTCTCTACAGGTTGCTATAATTAATTATTAACTCAGGAGTTACAAATAGTTAGTTAATGATATTTTGTGAGCTCATCTAAAGTGAGGACGTTTTATGCCTTGCAACACATTTACAAATTAGTTATAAAGTTTACACTTTCATTTATTCATTTAGCCGACACTTTCACCCAAAACGACTTACACATGTCAATGAAATTAAAGGGCAAGGCCACATTGGTGGACGCCGGGGTTTGAACCCCCAACTTTATGGGTTACTGCATGTTAACCCGGCTCCCTATCCACTACTACACTACCTTTGCCCAGTGGTATTACAACAGTCAATTCAAAAATATAATATGGATATGTGTGTTTACTATGAACAAACCATTTTTAACTATGTGTAAACATGATTTACAGATGATAATTGATGTAGAAATAATGCTTTGCAAATGAAGAATTCAGCATTTAATAATAGTTTACAGGTATAACAGTGTGTAGTAGAAGAAAACAGAAACTCTTGCATAGTTGTATGGGTTTCTATCTGGGCCAAGATAGTGTGGATAAGGAGCTGGACTAGCATGCAGTATCCTGAAAAGTTGCGGGTTTGATTCCCGGCTTTCACTGTTATGTCAATGGCCTTCAATTTAATTGACATGTGTACATCGCTTGTCTGCTAAATGAATAAATGTGAATGTAATCTTTACAACTCATTTGAAAATGTGTTGCAAGGCATAGAAAGTCCTCACTTTAGATAAGCTCACAAAATATCATTAACTAACCACTTGTAACCCCTGAGTTAATCATGAATTATAGTATTAGGAAGTGGTTTATAAAATATGTATCCTCAGCCTAACTAATCATTAGTGCATGTGTATATTGCATAATTTATTAAGTATTAACAATAATTCATAAACATATTTTAGATATAGGCTTATTTACTATGAACAAACCATTTATAACTGTGTGTACAAATACTTTATTTATGAGAATTAACATAGGAACAATGCTTTACAATGATGAACAAAGCATTTTGTAATAGTTTGCAACTGGTTTATAATAAGAAAATGATTTCATTATAAGTGGTTGTTTCATTACTTATTAAGTATAAATCATGTACTTACAAACATATTTTTTGGATAGGCTTATTTACTATGAGCAAACCATTTATAATTGTGTGAACAAATGCTTTACTGATGATAAATTATGTATGAACAAGAAATTACTAATGATGAACAAACCATTAACTAATAAGTAACAAAGGCTTAATAAATGATGAATTGTGGGTAGTTATTATGTAAGGGATAATGTATAGAACGCCGGTCATTACTGGGAAAATATATCCCGACAGGGCGAACCGGACCCCGACGCGCAGTGGAGGGGTCTTGTTCTGCCCTGAAGGGACTTATTTTCCCAGTAATGACCGGCGTTCTATACATTATCCCGCTTATTACACGGCTACTTGCCAAAACGAAATAATAAACTCCCCACGATATGACTTTAGCCTACATAGCCTAGCCTATTTGTTACCGTTCTTTGTGGCATTTGCTGAGAAACAATAGTTTGCATCAACACACGCTGAATTTGAATCAAACATTCTTTAGAACACAGCTGATCAACCGTCTGCTTTCACTTTTGAATGAAGTTCCAGTCCTTGCGTAGTGATATGAAAGACGTATCAGAAGCACAAAACCCTTTGCCATTGACAGCGGTAATTATATGTTTGCAGCGGTAATTACATGAATATATTTTACCGTAAAACTTTGGAAAATCCCATTCAAGCAAATGGAGCGTTCTACTTGTCTTGTGAAGAGCCGTGTAATAAAAAGTGTTACCGATTACTTCAAAATGTAGACAAAGTACTTGAAACCTATAGCTATAACTTCATTTCAAAATATTCAAAAAAGCCACATATTTTCAAAATATATATCAAGACTTCGAGGCTTTAATACTAAACTTGACTTACTTGAAAACTGACGTTGTCCTGATGACTACAGATTATAAACCAGTGTTGTCAAGCACATTTGGCACATAGCAACAAACACAATCCTCTACTTTAAAAACTAGAAGTCGTTTTTATCAACAGCAAGTTATGGATGCTCGCTGTTTTTTTGGCAACTTAACGCATCATGCATTTACCAATTCACCACAATTTTAAAACCAACTGATGATAAATAGTTTAACCTGCCAGTAATACTCATGCATTTGCAGGAGAAAGGTTGTATATAAGACGTTTATTCTCCTCCAGGTAGTTATGATGGTCTCCTTCAAAAGGCAGTGGGGGAGGGTGATTGATCATGCCCATCAGGAAGATGAAGATGGTCCCAACCGTCATGACCGGAGTGACCAGGTAGAAGCAGAGACGGTCCACTGTCCTGGCTATCCCACTCCAGCTGTCTTTCTCCTGTGAGGAGGTTAGAAAAATAAATGGGGGAAAATCAGCAGCAGGATAGCTATAAAATAAGGTGTGTGGACAAATAAGAAATCTGAAATGCACAGCAAACATGTTAAAAACAAGAGAGATGTAAGTAAATTATTATTATTATTAAATTATGTATGTCATGTAAATGACAAAGCTATTCCTTCATTCACAATGTCCAAATGTAGTATGCAAATCCTTACACAACATAATCTAGAAGTGATGAAATATGTGAAAATTATTTGAATTTGCTGATGTGGGATCTTACATCGTTGTAGTCATTTTTGTCGTGCATGTGCTTGACTATGTAATTGGCTCCATCGACGGCAGGTTTAATCTCAGTGAAGAGTTGCTGGGTCACCTCGTCATCACCAGGTTTTGAAACTGAAAGAGAATTTCAATTAGTAGGCCTAAGTCAGTTGTAAACCGTATTCTCCCCATGGACCATACAGAATCTAATTACAGCTAACACAACAGACCACAGACAAAGTTGACAATGTGTTAATTCATTCATACAAATCAACAACAGAAAGAGGACTGTCTATCGTCCGTATTTTGCATGGTAGATTTTAATGCTTTAATAAAATAAAAAAGTATCAGCTATTAGAAGGCTATAGTATTTTCTTTGAAGGTCATGGTCGGATACACTAGGCTACACATGGTCTTTTGAAGAACCTCTGCACAATATCTACTGCTGGTGCCATCTGGTAAACACGTATTTATTTACTTGAGGGTGTGATACGAGTCTCCAGGCCATGTCTCTTTGACTGGCGCTCAAACATGAGGTCACTGCGGGACTTGACGCAGTGGTACTCGTCTGCCTTGGCGATGTAGCCCACAGAGCTGGAGCGCCGCTGGAGGGCACCGTCCCATTTGGGCTCATCGTCAGCAGGACGGGACATGAACAGCATGCGGGGCAGCCTCACCAGGAAGAACTAGGACAGAGGATTGGGAATCTTACTTAAAGATGCAGTCCATGATACAGGCTGTGTATGTGTGTGTGTGTGTGTGTGTGTGTGTGTGTGTACTCCTCTCCACCTACGTCTTTGGTCCACTCAGACATGATATGAGTACTGGGAGTGCGGAAGTGGAGGTTCAGCACGATGACACAGTTCAGCACCACCACTGTAACCAGCACCATGATGAACATTAGATATCTGTACAACCCAAATGCAAAAAACAACGCATCAGAACTTTTCTTGTATGAGTACTTGAATAGTACTTATCAAAATATATACGCACACACTGATACTCACTTAATCTGAATACACACTTACACACTCATATAATATGACATTTTATAACGTAACACAATGTACAAATTCCTCCTTTTGCCACATTTATACCCCTTGAGCACTAAAGCGTTACCAAATTTGTTGAAGACTGATGAAACGGGTCATGTTTCTGATTCGGACAACAAGCTACAGTACATAGTGCAATAGCAGGCTACTGGGCTCTTAGCAGTACACAGTGCAATAGCAGGCTACTGGGCTCTCAGCAGTATAGAGTGCAATAGCCGGCTACTGGGCTCTCAGCAGTATATAGTGCAATAGCAGGCTACTGGGCTCTCAGCAGTACATAGTGCAATAGCAGGCTACCGGGCTCTCATCGATATTCACAGAGACACAATTCTACATATCGTACATCTGTGTATCATCAAAATGAGTTTGAAGCCTGAAGTAAAAGAACTACAATATTTTAGTTTAAGCATTATTGTACATAATAGCACACTTCTGCATTGCCTACAACCTTTATAACAAAAAAAGGTATAGATTACAAAGAGAGAAACAGAGTAACTTGTCATTTACTTGACGATTAAAGGGACCGCCATTGATGTTTCAGGCAGACGCTGTGAGATCAGCAGCAGGAACACAGACTGGGCCAGAAGCACAGAGATGGACAGAGTCATCTTCTCCCCACCTAGACAAGGCAACACAGATAAACAGGACAGTCATCTTCTCACTACCTAGACAAGGCAACAGAGATGGACAGTCATCTTCTCACTACCTAGACAAGGCAACACAGATGGACAGAGTCATCTTCTCACTACCTAAGGCAACAGAGATGGACAGTCATCTGCTCTCCTCTTCTATCAGGCATGCACTGCATGCAAACCCTGCTCTTACTGTATAGCCACATCACGCTCCCCCATCAGATTACTAATGTCTGCAAGTTCAAAATTAACAGAACAAGTCGCTCACTGTCCGCAGGCAGGAAGTAGACCAGCGAGGCCATGAAGGAGATGAGCACACAGGGAATGATGATGTTGACGATATAGAACAACGGCTTGCGCTTGATGATCAGATAAAAAGTAATATCCTGATGCTTATTGCTCTCCTTCGGGATGTTGCTGTAGATATTTCGCCTGGCTGGTTTGTGAATGATTTCCCACTCTCCATTCTCTGTAGAGATAGAAAGGACAGTAGGAAGAGAGATTGAATGAAGTAACAGGTAAATAGACACGCTAAGACAAAGTTGACATTGTTACAGGAGTGAGCAGCATGCCACTTGCATAGCCGACTTTACCTGTAAAACTGGCAGGGTCGATAACAATCCACTCTACAGTGTAACTGTTGCCTTTTTCATCAATATCTGTTTTCAGATGCATGCTGATCTCCCTGGAATTGTAGGTTAAAGAGCTGGGGGGAAAAAATGAGTGTGATAAGTCTGATACTTACCTTAAAAGACTTGAATCTCATACCTGTCGAGGGCCAGTCAAGCTCTCGCACCTGAACTTAAGTGAGCAGTTCTGCCAGTTGAAGCTCTCCTACCTGAACTTAAGTAAGCAGTTCTGCCAATCAAAGCTCTCCTGCCTGAACTTAAGTAAATAGTTCTGCCAGTCGAAGCTTTCCTACCTGAACTTAAGTAAGCAGTTCTGCCAATCAAAGCTCTCCTGCCTGAACTTAAGTAAATAGTTCTGCCAGTCGAAGCTTTCCTACCTGAACTTAAGTGAGCAGTTCTGCCAGTCAAAGTTCTCATACCTGAACTTAAGTAAGCAGTTCTGCCAATCAAAGCTCTCCTGCCTGAACTTAAGTAAGAAGTTCTGCCAGTCGAAGCTCTCCTACCTGAACTTAAGTGAGCAGTTCTGCCAGTCGAAGCTCTCCTACCTGAACTTAAGTGAGCAGTTCTGCCAGTCGAAGGGAAAGTAGTTGACATTGATTGTGCATGAGCTTCGGAATATAGCAGGGGGCAGCCAGTATATGAACCCTGATTCATATAACACTACGTTGGAATAGTATGCCACCTGGAACTGGGCATCATTGCTGCAGGGAAGAAGATGGAGAAAACAAATCAGATACCTATTTTACATTTACATGTGTTCATTGACGCTTTTATCCAAAACGACAGTAAGAAAATAACATACACGCTACAGTGCAGAGGAGACCTTAGCTAAGAATTACTACTGCATCTGTCAACACTATACAGTAGAGTGCCTACAGATACCTGTACTTACAAAGATTGTGTTGGTTTAGATTATAAGAACTATTCGTCTCGGAGTTTCAATGTGTGAATCAACTGCCCATTCAAATCCCAAAATGGGAAACAAAATGTGCAGAATGCCTTACTTGTTCTCCAAAACAATGTCTGGCAGCCAGACCATACTAGCGGGCAAACGCAGCTCAGCAATCCCATCAAACTCTGATGCATTCCATGAAAGCCTTGGATCATCCCACCCCTGTACATGAGGAAACAGACACATGTGAGTGGTCTAAGGCAGGGGTTCTCAAATGTTTTGGTTCCAAGGATCCCTGTGGGGGACAACATTTTCCGAGGACCCCCTCATAATCGTAACAATTAAGCAAATGCCATTTATAAGTTGTGACGAGGTTCTCTATCCCATGTTTTATGGCAGGGGTGTAAATTGGTATTTTGTCAAATTTGGATTACGCATCACTTCACAACGTGGACTGATTCAAACGTTTTTTCAAGTTCTTCAGCTAGCTAGCTGACAAATAATGGTAGCCATCTGTAGATATGAACTTTAATGGTAATCCACAGCTTCATCATTTAAAGCAAATTATTTTGCGGGCTCTGCCCTATGGGTCACGGACCCCACTTTGAGAACCACTGGTCCAAAGCAGAATGTTACAATGGCAGCCTTCAAGGAGAGCTGTGATTTAATGCAATCTTAAATTGGGAAGGAGCGTTTATCACACTGCTATTCAGCTTTGTGATGTGAACTAAACAGCAGGTGGTGAGAATCACAACAATCCACCGAATAAGTACATATATACACAATGTGCATTTACTTACATGTTCCATCCATACATTTGTCAGGAGTGTTTCATCTACTTCTTTCTACAAAGACATACACATCTTAAATTATTCAGACATTAAGACCTCTCTATGTGTGTGTGTGTGAGAGAGAGAGAGAGAGAGAGAGAGAGAGAGAGTGGTACTGAATAGTAATATGACACGAGTGAGAGTGGGGTTGATAAGGAATATTCTCATGGCAGTGGTTCGGCTGTATGCACAACATCAAATTACAATTGAATCTGTACACCCATTTCCCGTCACATTACATGTTAGTCTGAAAATCCCCCCTACTCCACTCAATGTACTCAACTCAGTAACTGTTAAATGTGATGTTATGAAATCGCCGCTCTCTTGTGCTGAGTGAATGGAACTTTGATGTCGGACAATTCAGTGCAAAATGCAAATAATGAATTATAATAAATGTCAAATAATTGTCTTAACGTTTATACAAAGGAAGTACAGGACAACTTATGTTTAAAAATATGGCTATTTTGACATACCAGGGAAATGAGGTTTGAGAGTGTCATGCCCAGGTTAATTGGCACCACATCGTCTTTTTTCTCCACTGGGCGGAGCTCCTTGTTATAGCGGCGCTCTTTGAACAGGAAGTTAATGAGGCGCTCCTCTTCATTCCGCCCCTGGCACTCTGAAACACAAGATGGACACACACACGTAGTACAGCGCTTGAGTCGAATGATAATGGAATGGGTAGAGTTTGCCCCTCTACTGTGAGTCTGGATGCTGAATCAGAGACACAGTGCGGCTAGTACATGCAAGTCACATGAAGGTCCAGTCTGATCCCTGAGGGGTCATGCAAGCATTTCTACATTTGTTGGTGGTTATGGCTGTCCTATAGACTTTCTGCTGTTCAATGAGACAAAGCCTGCCAGCACTGAACAAACCAAAAAATTATTCTTACTTTTCTCTTGAACAACTAAACTAAAAGCCTCATTAATTCACTGTCATTAAATGCAAAGAAAAACAGTGAAAGAGAAAGGCTTTGCTGACTGGCCATTTTCTAATTAAAAGAGTTAAACTGATTGCAAAATAGTCGCGTAAACAAAAGGGTCAATTCCACGTCAATTCAACCAGGGCCCACACACTTAGGTCTCAAAAACCTCTGAAAAAATTACCAGCTGTACCTATGTTACCCAGGAGACCCACTGTAAAATTAATTTTATGTAAGATCAATACTTTCCAAGATACAGCCAGTTTTACGGGGGAGAGGGGGGTGTCTTTTGTTCGGCCTCTTTTTTTTGTCAAAGTTCACAAGCCCATAGCGCAAGAACTAAACCATGTAGGAGGCTCAAATGTTGCATGCTGGTACATAAATAGGAATAGTATCTAGCAAAATCGTCATGTTTGGTCTGGATGATCCTGCATGGTCATAGCTGTCCCTCAAAGATGATCAAAATGTTATTGGAGTTTTTGGCTGGGCTCTGTTTAGTAAAACTTTTGAGGCGAGTGTTTTATTTTGCAAGAACTGTCAGACATTCTGTGAATGTAGTTTGAGAATGGAAAAAAGGGTGGAAGGTTTCAAAAAATGGAAAACTGTAAGTGTTCCCTTATTTTTTTCCATGATCCCTTCTTTTTAAAAACATCAATTTGATTTGTCTTATGCAAATCTTACTTTCCTCCCTGAATATGGACAAAATGCACCATTGAGATCAATATGTTTTATTACCACAGTGCCACCTGTGGTTGTATAGAGCAACTTGTGGCAACTCTATACAAAACATTGATCTCAATGGTACACCTGGTCATTTTTTCAGAATTTTTTGAGACCTAAGTGCGTGGGCCCTGGTTGAATTGATGTGGAATTATCCGAAAGTAGTAATAGTAGTAGTAATACGGGGGTGGTGGTAGTGTAGTGGTTAAGGAGCTGGGCTAGCATGCAGTAACCTGAAAGTTGTCGGTTCAATTCCCGGCTTCCACCGCTGTGCCCTTGAGCAAGGCACTTAACCCCAAGTTGCTCCGGGGACAATGTGATCCCTTGTAATAGCTGACATATGTAAGTCACTTTGGTCAAGAAGTGTCTGCTTAATGTAATGTAATAATATTTTACACATAATTAGACTCCATCGTCCCCCTTCTGGGCAAATAATGGAGCCTCTTAGTCAAACCTGTTATGTTGTCCTCATGACATAGCCTAGCCTAGGCCTATACACAAAACAACACAAGACAAAATGCACACACGGATTCCCTGAGAGCACCATAACATAATAAATTGCCTTCTAACTCAGGCAAGTCACTAGGTTATCAGTGCAAAATATTCTGCCAAGCCACTATTACAAAACAACACCCTCCTGCTGCCTGTAACTAACTTGGTTGTTAAATGTTTTCATTATGTTCGAAATGCACACACAAATAGTTGGTTTTTTTCATTCAACAATCATAAAATCATGCATGAAGTGTATCCGTGGATTTAGAGTAAGCCTACCTGGAGCCAAGCCAAGAACAAATACAGCAAACAGAGAAACTAGGAGCTTCATGGTGAGTCGCTTTCTTCAGCTACCATGCTGGAGGAATGGCAAAAACTCAGATGTCCTCTACTGTGATTGATGGGAGCAGGTGGCTGCTCAGGCTGACTAACCGAGAGAAAATAGACATGCGATCCTTGACTTCCTCTCCAGAGTTACAGTAACCTGGCTCACTGAACAACTCTGTCTAGAAAGGACGCAGAAAACAGATCAGAATTACGCTTCAAGTTTTTTTGTATTGTTATTCCGTAATGAATAGGCTGCCAGTGACTTGCAATGAATTTGGCAAATTAGGCCTAAGATAGAGGTTAATACGTCTTTAAAAGTATTTGCCATAGACAGCTGAGCTGACAGCAGCTGTCCCTTTCATTGTAAAAAAGTAGCCTATAATAAACACACTGAAGTAGCCTATGCAGGACAGAATGCTTAAACACACTGAAGTAGCCCATGCAGGACAGAATGCTTAAACACACTGACGCATGGATGGATTATGAACTTTTGGGTCCCTGGGCCCAGATGTATTAAGGGCCGCCCACTAATTGTTGCATATGTGTGTGTGTGTGTGGGGGCTATGTGTTTTCTCTTAACTGAATTTTCTCTTGTTAACACACACACACACACACACACACACACACACACACACACACACATTTCTTTGTTGCTCCTGAAACTTTTTACCTATTAGTTTTCCTTTCCTCCAACCTCATGCTGCCATCTAGGTGTTGAAAACGGGAAGTGCAGCAGTAGTGTTGCCTGTAGCCTATACCAGTGGTTTTTAAAGTGGGGGCCGCAAGGGGGTGTCAGGGGGGCCTCAGCAAATTGTAAGGAAACATAAAAGCAACAAATAAATACATTTGATGTAAAATAAAAAATGTAAAATATACCTACTACTATGAGGGTTGTTATACAATGCCATTATAATCATTTGTCGCATATATCTGAACATTATATTTTCCATGATAATGACTGAGAATAATAGTAGAGTAATAGCTCTCATATAGCAGAAAGCCCCAAATGCAATTTTTACACACTGTATGCTCCATCACGAAGTGCTTGTGGCTAAAATCATTATTAGCTTAGTGTATTTTTACATTTGAAGTAGTATTGTCGATGGGTTTAATAACACGTCAAGGGGGTTCTTGAACAGAACCTAGTGGTATTTGGGGGGCCTTGTCGTGGAAAAGTTTGGGAACCCCTGGCCTATACCACCATGGTCAATATGTTTTCTCACATGTTTCTTTTGACATCCCTTACAAAAATAACTTCACTATTTCAAGTGTCAAAACAGCAGTTTTGGAGGAATTGTTTACAGTTCAGGAAATGCAATATTTTGGACGTAAAGAACTGCATTACACTCCCATTTCTTTTACTTAACTCCCTCTCCATGAACGCTAGGTTTCACACCACTTCCTCCTTTACGTAGCCTAGGCCAACGTAAAAGGAGGAAGTTATGAAAGCGGAGTTGTCACCGGTTGTCATCTATGGTTGTCACATATCTCATTAACAGCCTATCACGTCAGATGGGAAGTTCTCCAGTAGACCTATGATCCATACAAATATCCATACCGATTATAAGCTCCTTAGAAGTCAAAAAAATGGCACTGATTCATACGATTACAGTGTGGACTGGATATCTGGTGTTTACCGGAGTCGCGGTGGCGTTCATATTGTTTTTTGGATACTTTCTTTACATAAAATATGTGCATCGAAAGTTTGATCATATCCCAGGACCACCAAGAAATCAGTAGGCACAATTTTAAAGGACACGTTCAAAAACTGTTATTTAGGCTCGCTTGTATAACTGAATTATCATTATTTTAGTCATCTTTGTAGCCTGAATGTTTATGTTTGTTGTTGTTAAGACGTAGTATGATTGTTATTAGCCTATTATTTGTCTATTAGGCCTATACTAATATTATTCGACTTTCTTTAACTTTATATGGTCATAAGTCGCTTTGGATAAAAGTGTCTAGGTAAACATAATCATGTTAGTTCATGGGGAAAGCCTTTGTGGCTTATAGAGGGTTTATTGCTTTGCCTTTGACAAAGTGAACTCCTTATGTGTCAATGTCTTATGTGTGGAGCGCTTTTGGTTTTTGTAGGCTATAGCCTACAAAAATGCGCCAAATATAAATTACCTTAGCCTACCGTAGCCTACTTTAGGCCTACTGTATGCTATAGGCCTACCTTATTCTAATCGGTCTCAATTCTTTTGTTGCTGGCTTATCCGCAGCTTCCTGTCTGGACATTTTTCACCTTTTTTGGAAGACACAAGATCTGGCCGTAATGTTAATGACACATTTCTGAAATGGTAAGTTTACTACGAACATTATTTTACGGATGTTACGATCTGTACAACTAATCACTGCGACAAGTAGGCCTCCATAAGTCGTTGAATTATGCTCAGTCATGCATATGGTTATGGTTATTATGGTTATAGACGCTTTTTTGTCCAAAGGAACATAGGCCTACAAATACAATAGTTAAATTTGAACAGTAAACTATTTAATTTATATATATATATATATACACACATACAGCCTACATACACACACACACACACACACACACACATATTTACCGAGTTTGTCTCTAACAGAGTTGACAGACTTTCAAATAAATGCTTGAAATTAATTTTTCAAATTAATACTTGAAATCTTACAGGTTAAGTTCAGCAAATAGGTCATGTTAACTTTGAAGTGTGTTCTATGACTATAAAAAAGTGTAATGGTTTAAAAACTCATTACATTTTTTTTTGGTTTCTTTCTACAATTGAAATGTACCCAGAATTATAGAATTAAGTGTATTTTGTTCTGTCGTAGTTTTGTTCATTGTTTTAATGTGTTTCAAGGGCTGCTGAAGCAAGTGGGCCTATCTGCAGACTCAACTTTTACCATGCTGTTTGTCTCATTGTGACCTGCCCTGAGGCAACCAAGGTAAATAAAAGCCCCTAAATTCCCTTAATAATGGCTCTCTTGTCTCCTGTAACCAGACCTTAAATTGTCTACTTGCTCTTACAGGAGTTCTTGATGTCACCAAAGTATAGTAAAGATCCATACACGTGCAAGCGTCTTTCTAGCATGTTTGGTGTCAGGTAATATCTTGTGTTAATATACAGATTTATTTGCCCTGTGAAAAGCCTCTCACTCACATTAACAGAAGCTCCATTCACTATAAAATGTGATGTATTCAAATTTACCTTAAATTACCCCAGAAAACACCAAAACCACTTTTAATTACTAATTTATATTAAGTGGTCCTTAATTTGTAAAACAGGCTCTTAAGTTTACCTTAAAATGCCATTTTAAGGTGCGACCCCTTAATCTACATTTAAGATGTCATATCAGAGGTTCCCTTTATTTGTTGTGTGTAAGGGGTAATTTAGGACACTTAAAGTATATCTTAATTTTATTTTAAGGTGTTAATTCAGGGATTCCTTGATTAAGGGGGTAATTAAATTGTTAACTAGTTAAAGTATAGTAGAGTTTAAAGCCCAATTCACACCAAAGATTTGCAACAAGACAAAACCGTTGCAGAAAGGAGTTGCAGCGGTGTGAATTAGATGTTGCGCGTCGTTGCAAGCCGTCGCGAAACATTCACCATGTCTAGTCGCAGTTGCAAGGTTTTAGAATGTTGCAGCAAGTTGCTGGTTTATAGAATGTTGCAGCTCATCTCATCGCAAATCTTTGATGTGAATAGACCTTTACAGTTTCTTATTTTAATGCAGAATGTGAACTCTTTTTACATTTTTCTAATCTGTCTTGAAATAGACTTGGATCATATCTTAATCATGGTCATGAATAATAGGCCTACTTAACTTTCCCAAGCTGGAGTTTGGAGTCACAATTTAGAACTGTGACTTGGCAGAAAAGGCATCCCAAACTCCACACATGACTTGATTTACGTCTGTGTTCACCTGTTGTACTGTTTATGAGTCACCTTCTAGGCAAAAACTACATTCAGTTCTCGTCATCTCCTTTACCTTGAATAGAATGGAAACAAACAAATAAATGTATGATGTACTTAAACCACTTATAGACTCTCAGCCTCTGAAGTCTTCTCAATCTTACCTGATATTTGTCAGATTTCTTGGAAATGGTCTACTGAGTACTTTGGATCACAATCAGTGGTACAAACAGCGGAGAATTATGGATCCTGCTTTTAGCAGTTTGTGAGTAATACACTATTTTCCTTTTATTAATGTACATAAGATTTTATTTTTAAAAAAATCACTGTACCCTGTACACTGTAAAAAATACAAAGTTAGGGCTGTCCAATTTATCAAACCATATTACATTACAATAACATGAAACAATATAGTTTTCAATGAAACACATCCTTATTGTGTTCCAATAGTCATTCCGATTGAGTAGGCCTAAAGAGGTTGAGGTAATGTCCCAAAGATTTTTGTTGTGCTTGCCGCTGGGCTCAGCGCAAAATACCAATGACTTACAGCGGGCCGCGGGTCAAAGTTCAACATGATTGCTTTGCCTAGCGCAGCGCCAGACCAGTTCTTGCGCACGCATGAAAATAATGGGTTTCATAGCGTATGCCGCGTGTAATGTGATAAGGCCCTTAAACCTCACTCCCGATCTGGGTCACGGCACTAATGTAACCTGCGTTCAGAGGTGGAATAAGTACTAAAATATTGTACTCAAGTAAAAGTACCAAAGCTTTGATGAAATATTACTCAAGTACAAGTTAAATTACCCATCTGAAAATGTACTCAAGTAAAAGTAAAAAGTAGTTAAAAGGGTGGTTCAGGATTTTGGACATAGGACCTCATTTCCAAGTAAGCAAGTGTGATATTTATCAGTGGAGACCGTTTTCAACACGTTTCATCCAGTCCTTCTAATTGCAGAGTTTGCAGGTGCTAGGCTAGCGCAAGTCAACGGTATGTGCTAGCCTGCCACTAAAGACAGTCTTACCCATTCCAAAGTACACGTACACGAACACAAAGTATATCTTATTTTAACCGGTGCATTGAGCTGCCTGCTACAACGGCGGCGCTCGGGGAGCAGTGAGGGGTTAGGTGGCTTCCTCAAGGGCACTTCAGCCGCGGCCCACTGGTCGGGGCTCAAACCAGCAACCCTCCGGTTACAAGTCCAGAGTGCTAACCAGTGGGCCACGGCTGCCCCAACGAGGTTTCATTTCAACAAATCCGGCCCACTACCTAATATGAGTTTGACAAGGTCAAAGGTCACTCTCACTCTCCCTTGCTAAAGCGCAAAATGGTTTGGTCCGCCTGCACAACGATTGATAAGGTATCTCATTTTGTTTACGTAGTTGAGCATCGCTAGTAGTGGACAGCTAATTGTTGTGCTGCTGGTCTTTCTCCAAGAAAACCAAGTCGTATTACCAAAAAACGAAGGCAAAAACGAGAAAAAGAGAGATGAAAATGAGGGGAAACAGATGCTAATAAACTTCTTTCCGAAGAAAAGTGAGCACACACGTTAAAACACGAAATCTAATGGTGTTAAATGTGCTTGAATATCTCCGCAATAGAACTGAAAGAGCGGAAAATACACTTTCCTCGGTTACACAGGTAATCTGAGGTAGCCCGTAGCCTATCTCGTGATCCACTTCCATCTCCATCTCTTTCAGAAAGACTTGGTGCCAGCTTGATACATGCTGATCATTCTAGTGGTTCCAGGCGCAATTTCCCCCCTTCCTTTCGGTTGTCGTTAGTCTTAACTTTGTTTTTTTACTCAGTAACCCATGGAATTTGTGATGTAGCGAAGTACAATACTTCACTCAAAACGTAATCAAGTAAAAATAAAAGTACTAATTTGAAAAACTACTTAAAAAATACAAAATACACAAAAAAACTACTCAATACAGTAAAATGAGTAAATGTATTTAGTTACTTTCCACCTCTGCCTGCGTTATATTGAACCTGTGTGATTCAGCGCCCGGACACGCCCGGACTCGAACCCGTGAACAGCAGCACCTCAGATCAGGAGGCGAGCATGCTGACAGTTGAGTTAAAATACCAGACTACTAACTTGCATGCCAGAGGCGTCAGGGAGTGAAAAGCCTATCACATTACAGGCAGTATGCGCTATGAAATGCATTATTGTCAATGGCTTTCTTGCACAAGAACTGTGGCAAAGATAATGAATGCGTAGTTCATGTCTATGAGGGCAAAGTGGAGTTCAGTCAGAGACGGGCTCTGGTTCAGTTCCCGCCTGCACAGGGGCGTGTCACTGACGTATGACTTACGTTTGAACGCCTCGGTTCCACGCCAGACAAGCCGGAGTACAAAATAAACTTGGTGTAGCCTACACCTTCATTAATGTTGATTTTCTCCCGACTGGAGGGTCATACTATCACGACATTCTACTGAAATAGGGAGGAGGGTTTGGAGATCATGATACCGTGTCCGAAATGTGCATCCATTGCTCAGAAAAATAAGGCTTTGACAAATTCTGGAAAATTCTTGGATTCTGCCATAGACCTCAATGTTAAAAAGAGAGCCCGATCACTGCATAAATGTGCGGGGGCGTGTACTGCTAACCAATTTGCATAAATTTCCAGGGACAGGAAATGGCCTCTCATGAAGTATCTTCGTAATCAACCATCTTTGACTGTAGCAGAGAATGTCTAATAAGGGGAGAACTGCCACTCTCGGAAAACTTCCGGTTTCTGAACTGGTTGCAGTTCCTTCTGTGGTTCTACATGAGGGCGCTCGTCCACGAGTTCAGAATGCATGGAGGTCTATGGAGCTGTACCCCTCAAAATCCACTTTTCTCGGTATATATTTTTTTTTCAAGTAATTTGAGTATTGTATTCGAAAGGGGAGGCAAAGAAAATACACTTGGTTGAGTATTATATTTTTTAAAGTCACTTAATTGTTCTTAAAAGCCTTTCAAATGTGTCAATGACGTCATTCATTAGCACAATGCTAGCGTGTTATGTGCAACAACGACCCAACCTGTAAGAAATCAAAAGGACATAAGTACTCGTTCATTCAACTTTTGACCTATAACCCATGTTGAAGTTATACAAACTACAATCAAATCTAAGATTTGTCAACGACAATCAGGTGAAAGAGACGATTTTAGCCGTCTAGCTCCATTGACTCCCATTCATTCTGCACTCATGGCGATCGCCCCCAGTGGAACTCTGGTGGAACTGCATCCAAAATTCGGTACAATGGGACTTAATACGGAGTGGCAAGGCTCTGACTGTGGTCTGCCGTCAGTACAAGCAGCATTTTGCCACTCTTGCGCGTGCAGCGGTCAAAGTCAAAGCGGTCAATCATGCTGAACTTTGACCGCGGCGCGCTGTCATTGGTATTTTGCGCTGAGCCCGGCGGCAAGCACGACAAAAATCTTTGAGACGTCCAAGAGCTGACGAAGAGCAACCTAGCGGCGAGCGCAGCACATACCGTGTACAATGTGATAGAGCCCTTGAGGTTTACCAATGTTCCACACAGACGGCTAGAGACAACTCGGCTCCAAATTCTACTGGTCTCTAAGCAAAACCCATAACTAAAAAACTAAAGAAACTCATGTGAAAACTTTTGTAACACTTTTAGCTGCATGATTATCTCAGTGTTCTTGCAAAGGCTCATGGGAACACAATGAAATGGTGACAGCAAGGCATCCTATGTGTTTACCTTACAGGTTCAATACTTAGGTGCTTCACATTGATCTGACATGATTCTGTTGGATGAATTCATTGCTGTGGCAAAATATGCCAGTTCAACGTAATAACAGTTTCTTTGAAAGAAAAACATGAATTTCTTTCATTTAATGTTTTATGGTTTAATAAATGTGACAAACTCTCTTTTCCTATTTTCCCCTATACTTATGTACCTCTAGAAGATTTTGAGATAGAGCTTTGCAACAGCCTCTAGGCCGACCCCGCACCGTTTTTCACTGTTTGTTCTAGTTGATCTACAGAATGACAGTGCTTTCTCTGGCCTCTGCTTTTCTGATTTTCAATCAGATACTTGAGGGGTCTGATGGGTACCTTCAATGAGAGAGCAGAGCGCCTCATGGAAAAACTGGAGGAGTACTCTGAGAGACAGACTCCTGTTCAAATGGACAAGCTAATGAACACTTTCACCCTGGACGTGATTACAAAGGTCACTGCTGCACAAGTTCTATAGAAAAGATATAGTGACGAACTGTTCTATCAATTGGCTCTTTATTACAATTGTATATGTACAGATCTATACTGTTTCAAGAATCCGGGGAGTTGGAATCTGTACCGGTATATTATAATTCAAAATGTATTACACAAAATATCTTAAGACAATGATGACAATGATGGCTTTATCTTACATGTAGACACTTATGTTTGAAGTGTGTGTAACCTAATGTTTTGTTGTAATGTGTTAATATTGTAATATGGATGGTAATGGTTGTGTTTGCATCTAGGTGGCCTTTGGAGTAGATTTAGATTTATTCAATGAAAGTGACTCTCCATTCCCACGTGCCATTGAACTCTGTCTCAAGGGCTTTGTCCATCATGTCCGAGACCAACAATTTGAGGTGAGGTGACCCAGTTGCACGGATAGAGGAAGTGAAATGAGTTGAAAAGTCCTGGTTAAGACTCATTGTTGTTTTGTTCCCCTTTTCCAGTCAAAGTCTGAGAACAAAAAGGTTGTGCAGGAGATAAAGGAAGCCATGCTGCTTCTTCGAGATACTGGAGCGACCTGGATCAATGAGAGAAAAAGAGCTATTCAGAATGGGGAGAATGTGCCCAAGGACATTCTTGCACAGATCCTTAAAAGTGCAGGTATGTTGCTTCAACTGTACATAAAGACAGACCCTCAGACAGACAGCAGCACACCATATATTTCAATACATACAGTAAAAGTATTTATCACCTGGAGAGAAGAAATACTTTTTTCTGATTGGCTGGTGGGGTGGCTATTAATTCTGAATAACAGGACACCTAAGTAGATCTGGTAAAAAAAAAATGTCCATGCTATCGCCGTTATAGGGCCAAAGAAAGTTCGCAGAACAGAACAAGTCCGCTTCTTTTTAAATGGAACCGCTTGTTTCCTTTGCGTGCTATAAAGGCATGACTATTGCCTATAGTGGCAACCGGGTGAAAAGCGGGATAACGGCCTTCGAGGTGTCCTGTTATACGGAATTAATGGACGTGGGCGGCTGCGCGTTAGGGAGTTCTTTGCCTCCTTTAATTCCGTATAACAGGACACCTCGGTGGCCGTTATCCATCACATAATATATACGCTAGGAAAAATGAGTAGTGGAAGGGTTACAGTATGTAGGATGTAGGAGGTTATAGTCTTCTGAAAGACTGTTTGGTTTGTTTTTTCTCGGTCATCGGAGTAGAGAAAGGATGAAGAGAAGATATATAAATATATATATATATATATATATATAGTATATATACTTAACAGGGATGCAAAAATCTAAAAATCATATCACCTTTAACGATTGAGGATCTTAACAAAACGTATCTTTAAGTTATTTTATCTTCACAGAGGAAAACAATCACGATGATGAAGAAATAATTCTGGACAACTTTGTCACATTTTTCATAGCAGGTATGACATTGAAAATGAATTGGCTTGGTCAATGTAATTATTTATGCTGTTATTCATTAACCAGCTGACCACATATCCAGGTCAAGAAACAACCGCTAATCAGCTTTCATTTGCTATCATGGAACTTGGAAGACATCCAGAGATACTAAACAGGTATAAAGTGTTGCATGTGCTGATGTACCTACAAAGTTTTTAAATGTTGCATTGACAAATGAAGACAAATTAATGTTAATTAAATGAATGTTAATTAAATCCCAGGCTAAAGGAGGAGGTGGATGAAGTTATTGGGATGAAACAGGAGATCAGCTATGAGGACTTGGGAAACCTCACCTACCTAACTCAGGTCGTTTACACTGTGTTAAAGAACAGAGCTAGTGAGCGGAGCTGAGCGGTGCGAATATCCCGCTCCTCGCTCAGGTGGCTGTTCAATCGGCCACTCCTTCGCTCAAATTCGCATCAGGTCGCGTCAGGTCGCTCCGCTTAAATTCGCTCCACTTAAAAATCCTTCCGCCCCAGTGAAATCGCTCCACGCTCGCTCCAATTTAAAAGAGGGAGAAATAATCTACGAGCCGATTTATCACCTTAAACAGAAAACTTAAATCCCAAAGAACTAAGAGCAACGGCAATATATTTCACTCATAGAACATTTATTTTAAAAGATAGTGCAACACCATACAACGCACAAGATTGGTTTTATTAGGAGGACGTGAATTCTGGATTTGTTTGGGCATGCCTCAGACTCGTGGTGTGAGCGATATTGTAGCGAAATTTGAGCGGAACAGAGCGGCTGCTCCGGCCTCTAAATTAAAACGCGCTCCAACAAAATTTAATCTGCTCCGCTCACTAGCTCTGTTAAATAATTCAGTTTGCTTATTTATAGCATGCAAATAATAATTTAAATGATCTCAATGAACTTTACAGAGTCCAGAGACTGAACTCACAAGACGGAACACTTAGGGGAAGGTGGCAATGAAAACACAACCCTTTAACAGGAAGGAACCTTGAGGAGAACCCCCACTCATAATCTACTTGATGTCTCTGAATGTTGTCTCTGTCTGTAGGTGCTGAAAGAGACTCTGCGGTTATACCCTACCGCTCCAGGTACAAGTCGCTATGTGCCACATGACACTGTCATCAATGGAATAAAGATCCCAGGAGGATGTGTGGTTGTGGTAAGTATCATGCATGCTCAACAAGCAGTTAAGTATGGTTGGAAGACAAAATTGATCTTTCAATTGCATATTGCATGGACCATTTTAAACTGATTTTGACGTTTTCATTTTCAATTTAATTTTCAATTTTTTAGTTACTTTCATACGTGTGTTCAAGGATGGAAAGATTCTTCAAAGATCCACTGACGTTTGATCCAGAGAGATTTAATTTGAGTGCTCCTAAGTAAGACAACAATTTACATTATGTTGATTCATTTGTTTACAACAATGATATTGCACATGTTTATATGTGCAAAATGTGAAGCCAAGCTTGAAAATTTTACTTTTTATGTTTTACCCACCAAGGCCCTATTTTTGCTACTACCCCTTCTCCTTGGGCCCACGGTCTTGCATTGGGCAAAACTTTTCCCAGGTGAAAACCACACACCCATACAAACACACTTACAAACAAAGACACTGCCGTTTGTAATTTCATTTAAAGGTCACCAGTAACATTAGCCTAACCCCTGTCAAACATTACATAATGAGATCATAATTTCTGACTCACTATCTAAGGGCTTTTGAAAGAGTCATAAATTATGTGTTTGTTTACAGCTGGAGGCAAAGGTTGCACTGGCTAAACTGGTGCAGAGGTTCGACTTCAGCCTGGTGCCAGGACAGTCCTTTGAGATTAAGGACTTGGGCACTCTGAGGCCACTGAATGGTGTCAAATGCATGGTCAAACAGCGGGACAATGCCTAACCCTCAGAGTCAGAGCCCTCTTCATAGGCCTACTTTAACAGGCTATATTACTGCTATGAAAACACAATATGTTAACTATATGATATTTTAATTCTAGTCATTCATTAACCATATAATCAAATAAAACAGTAGCCTTTAATGCTCAGTTTTTATTTTAGTCACACTTACTAAATGGCACTTGATTGCAAAGTGCAGGTTTGAATCCCATCAATAATGTTGATAATGTTGCTATGTATACTTAATGGAAAAAATAATGAACTACACTGTGTGGCCATTTATATGCTATCTGTATAAAACACATTACCATGTTTTCCGTGTTTTTGTTTTGGTTGAAGATAATGTATTTTGTTCTGTGGACATGAAGATAATGAATACAGATTACAAAACGGTGTATCCTTACTGCACTGGGAATGTAGAGGCCTTGAGGTGGATGGGGTTGTACTAGAAGAATGTTTTAGAAAGCCGGGAAAGGATGGGATTGTCCTACGAGGACTTTTCAAAAACAGACCTGGGAGTGGTTGGGATGATGATCCAAAACGAGTTCTAAACAAGCCTGGAATTGTCCAAGGAAAGGCTTTAACAGGGCAGGGAGAGGCGGAGGTTGTTGGTTCTCCTCCATTCACAGCGCTGGGAGTAGATCAGATTGTACTATACTTTTATAGAACCTTTACTCAAAGATCCTTATATAGATAAAGCAGCACAAGCTTTATCAACCGTCTCTGCTTTACTAAACAGACCTGGCAATGGTTCAAGGAAAGACTTTAATAAGTCTGGGAGAGGTTGAGGGTGTAGTCTTGCTTGGAAAAATCAGAAAAGGGATGAAAGTCTCTGATGGGCTACAGTGACTCCTGATACAGCCTCAGTATGAGGTAGCCGAGCCTAGTGGCTGTAGTCATATCACAGTTCCCTGGAAAAGTAGATCAGGCTATTATTAACTTTACAATAACATAGTTTAAAATAATTCTGTTCTTTAGTTTTACCAGACTAATTGCATGTTTCACAAGCAAGACACATAACTTTACACAACTGCATAACTTTATGAATAGGTGAACCAATTATGCGTGGTTGATAGCCTACATATGAGGTATGACGACCCCTAAAACACTATTGGCTACTAAACAACTGAGGACCCACTGTGGCCAATCACTGCATTACAGTTTGGCTGCTGCAAAATTCAATCGATGCACAAACTTGAAATATTTCAGGTAAGCAGTAGTGTGTAGCTGATCTATTTTAAATAATTAAGCAAATTAAAATAGTCAAATGTAGAAAACAACTATTAATTTCCTTTGCAGCATTTATTATTACAATTGTTGATATTAATTATTATTTTGATGATGTTGGTGATGATGATGATTATTATTATTATCATTATTCCTGTTGTTAAAACATTTAGTGACCTGTGTGAATATACCAACCTCCCGTTAATCTCTATAGAGGTAATCACAATTTGAACTTAAACTTGTTTGTACCTAGTATACGGTGCATATCTTAAACTGTGAATTCATTCTGGATACATTTTGTTCATTCTTGTCATTCGTTAGCCATCTGTAGGCCTATAAAACGTGCGTGATTCCGTGAAGCCATACATCACGTAGTGTGTTGTCTCTGGAGTTGCAAGCAGGAAGTCTTAAGTTGGGACTGAATGCAAGTACCACCAGTGATAGTCGTCGGGGAGCTGATATTCTCGCGGTTGAAATGTCGTAAAAACATTAACCAATGTCTTATGCCTTACACGGCAAGCTGGGTTGGATTCGGGACAGAAGACCTGAGTTAGGTAGGTAGGCTACTATTTCAATTGCATGCTTAAATATGTCGGCACAGTTTTTGTTTGATGTGTCAGGAGTCAGGAAATATCTTCTTTTGATCTAACATGGCTTGTTGATTTTCTGGTGGAGTAGGCAGTAAGTAGCCAGGTCTACACGGTTGGGAGTAGGGTATAGCCTACATACGTGGAGTAGGGTATAGCCTACGTACTACATTGAGTCGCCGTGAATACAAAATATGACGTTTTCCAGCCTATGGTTAGTGTCCAGGCATGTTATGGCTTCGTAGCCGATCAGCCAACTGTGGTAGGCTAGTGTAGGCTAATCAGTGTGGCGAGTGGGGACTGTAACGTTATTTGTCACGGATAAAAAGTAGCCTAGAGATTTCATTCCAAGAGCACGTCTTTGTCAGTGACCTTGGCATTAGAACCATGATGATCAAATGTTTTTCAGAAGGAGCAGAATGTATTTCTTGCTGTCACGCAAAGCAGACACAGCTGTCCAGTGCTTTGGCTTTATATAGAACATAGGCCTATGCCCCATTATTATTTCGGCCGTCAGCTTTGTGCCTGTATAGCATTGTAGAGTCCTAATGTAAATTGACATTCATGTTATATTTCAACTCCTCACCGACTTCCACAGTCCGATACCTACCTAGAGTCAACAACTGTAGACCCTATTCATCGTGTTATTTGGAATTAGTCTAACATTTAGTTTCACCTTGTGAGGGGTGGTTGTTAATTCATAAAAAGTCAAATGTCATGCAGTAGATTAAATAAGGTATGGAGGACTTCTTTTTTCCCAGAATGCATTAGGGGGACATCAGGATGTGGTGTTCTGGAAGATGTGGCCCTAGGGCACGGATGCTTTGGTGGAGGAGTCAGGAGGCTAGTAAGCAGCTTCTTCCTCTCTACGGACAAAGTAAGTCAGTAACTCTCACCTGTTGTGTGCAGTGCAGTGCACATTATTGTGTTACTCCCACCTGCTGTAGCCTATTGTGTGTTACAAACAGTCCCAGCTCATATATCCACAATAAGATCACAAATAGATTTTGTTTCGTCTTGTTTTGATTTTGCCTTTCTTTAGATGTCGGTTACCTCAAGCTCATGTCAACTGATATGATAAGTGTTAGAAGATTGGTTGTGTCCACATTGTCAAGGTGAGGTAGTGAAGGGTTGTTTAAAGGCAGCCCATTATAACATTATGATTTCAGTGAAGTGAACAGATCCCTAACAGCAATATGACTCATCAGCAGATGGTACAAAGTTCCAGTATTTGGCCTGTCTGCTGCTCATCCATCAGTTGCTTGCTACTTGAAGACGTGCAAGAGAGAATGTCATTCAGGTGAAGTGCTGACTCTACTTTATCTGTTCATTTGTCTTCTTTGTACTGCTGCAGTGATGGGCAAAGCTTGATGTGTTAACAGACCCTCTGGAGACCAGACACCATTTAGACTGATCGCCATAAGCTATTCTAGCCATTTTTATAAACTAATGCCATGCTATGGTTATGGTTATGGGATTTGGCAGACACTTTTGTCCAAAGCAACTTATAGATAAAACAATGCAATAGTTAAATTAACAGTGAACAGTTTAAAAAGTTGGAAAGGTTACATTAAGGAGAATAGCAATAATAAACAATAATGTCAATACAATCAAAAGCCTAATGAAAATAAACACTGAAAATAAACAAATACTATAATATTTGTGTGCCAATACCATGTGGCAGTGGGTTTGTCTAATTCTCTCCATTAGTAGAAGGTGTTGTGGATAATTGGGGGAATTTGATTATGATAAGAAAGAAGAAACAACAGTGTTATTGTAAAGACACGTAGTGCAGTGTGCTCAAGTATATGCATGTTGCAATCTAACTTCAATACCCACACCCTTACATGCACCCCCATAATCAATTTTGGTTTGGGCAAATTTGGTTATAAGCAAAAGACAAAGTGGGCTTGATTCAAACAGTAAAACAATAGATTGAAATTAAATTACATATTTTAACGATCTGGCCCTGTGTAATCAGATAATTATGATGACAGTGGTGGCAAGTTTTCTCTTCAGCTACCTAATCAGTGGTTTGTTCAATGCAATATATTTATACTATATTTTATATTATAATAATTATTATCTTTATATTTAGCCCCCATAGATCCACTTGACACTCACAAACAGAAATTGAAATTATGGTTCAGCCATCTACCTCAAGAAGAGAAGCAATTTGGAGGCAGCTTCTCCCCAGAGACTATGCATATCAATCCTCTTATTCTGGAGAGGCACCCAGCTGAGGATAAGCCAGGTCCCTTTAACACTCACCAAAACAAAGGTGTATCCACCACAGTCGAAGAGCTTTTCCAGACAACCCTCAACACCGGAGACCAAGGGGTCAATGTTCTGCTTTATGGAGCAGTGGGCACAGGCAAGAGCACGGTCGTGCGGAAACTGGTGCTGGACTGGTGCTCTGGTTCCTCACTTTCTCAGTTCCAGTTGCTCGTACCTTTGTCCTGTGAGGACCTCTCGAAGATGTCCAAAAATATCTCCTTGCGAGATCTTGTGGGCAGGAAGTATGTGCACCTCCGGAAGACTCCAATGCTGAGTGGAGAGCTTCACCAGGCAAGAAATGTGCTTTTTGTTTTCAACGGCATGGAGAGGATGAAGCTGGACTTCCGCATGGCTTCCACCGAACTGTGCAGCGATCCAAATGAAGCTCTTCCACCAGGAGCCATTGTTGTAAATCTGCTGAGGAAATATCTTCTTCCTGAAGTAAAAAGATAATTCACTTTCTGTTAGTAATAATAAAATAATGAATTAGGTGTTTGTTTATTGATTTTACCTGTTCTATTCCTCCCAGGCAAGCATTTTGGTCACCACAAGGCTGTCTGCTCTTGAACGGGTTCCTCAGAAGTACGTGACCCGGTATGCACAAATCTGTGGCTTCAATGACCCTGCACGGCAGCGAGCATACTTCACAAGTAGGCTCCTGCAACAGACTGGAGAGGAGTCACGCAAGGACGAGCTGATTGAGCTCCTTTACCTGAACCTGCGGCACGAGAGTCAGCTGGCGGCCGCCTGCTACCTGCCCTCATACTGCTGGCTCACCTGTGCCACCCTGCACTTCCTGCATTTCACAGATGAAAAAGCGCCCATCCGCACCCTCACCGGTATCTACACAAGCTTCCTGCGGCTTAATTTTGGAGGCGAAGTGCTTGAAGCAGGTGGCGGTGTGTCTTCCCAGGACCAGCAGCAGACGTCTCTGATGCTGTATGTTGTCCAGACCGTTGGGAAACTGGCCTTTGATGGGGTCACGAAGAAACGAGCGTCCTTCTCCGAGGACGAACTTGAGCAATGGGTCGGTGGAAAAACAAAGACAGATGAAGAGTTGCAAAAGCTGGCCATGTTCCGCACGGATGTGTTGGATTTCTTCCTGGTCCCCTGTGTCGAAAGCAAGCGTTCATATGACAGCGCTCAAACCGATGTGAAGCGCTATGTCTTCGCTGTCCCTGCCATGCAGGAGTACCTCGCCGCGCTCTACGTCGTTCTTGGTGAAAACAAGACCGCCTTGGAGAAACTTACCAAGCAGGTGTCTGAGACCATTGGTCAAACTGGCGAGGAAGTCACCACCCTCTTCAGCATCCTCTCCAAGTTCATACCCTTCAAGATCTTTGCCGTGTTCAACCTCTTGAAGCTCTTTCCCAGCCTTTTAGAAAAGATCAGTCGGAACAGCAAAGGGCACATCGCTCGCACAATGGCCGCGGAAATGTTCCGCTCGGAAGACAGCTACAACGAGGACGTGCTTGACCAGGTGGAGCAGAGCCTGCTGGGAGTCCACGGACCTCAGCCGGAGCAGCACCTGGACAAGAGGCCCTTCGAGCTCTACCCCATCTTCATGGGAGGGCTCCTGCACTACGGCAACAGGCGGCTCCTGGACCAGCTTGGCTGCAGCATCAAGAGCGAGACCGTGTCGCAGATCACCCGCACGCTCAAGAAGCAGCTGATCAAGGAGAGCAGACAGAAGCAGCCCCCGGAGGAGATGATGGACCTGCTGACGTTGCTCTACGAGTTTCAGAACCCCCGGGTGACGGCGGAGGTGCTGCAGTCCATCCGAACAATCAACCTGTCGACCGTGCGCATGACGCCGCTCAAGTGCTTCGTCCTCAGCGCCGTGCTGAGCTGCTGTGCCCCAGGGTTCCTGCTCAACGACCTGATCCTCTCCTCCTGCCACCTCACGCAAGACCTGCTGCACCTGCTCTGGCCTGCCTTCCGACACACGCGCAGCCTCAAGTGAGAGCTTGCTCTTCTCCCACGTGGTCTAGTATTTGGGAATAGAATTAGACATTTAGGGCTCTATCTTGCACACCAGCGCAATTTACTTTGTATACTCACGCTTTTGTCTTTCCTATTCTGCAGTCAGGGCGTGTTCCGGCGCAAACGGTCCCTGTTGATATTTTGCAGTTTCAGAAAACAATTCTGCCACAGACCAGGAACCTCCTGGTCTAAAGTAAGTGGCGCGAATTCAGATGCTATTTTAAGGGCGCATGCATGGCCACAGGCCTGCAGAAATGAATGCTATGCACACCGATCTACAGACACCCTGTGCACAGATGGAAACATTCAAAGCCTTGATAATATTTGTCCGTTTCCCGGTTTTGTTCGTGCATTGGTCAACTAAAAATTTTGTAGCCTATATAGTACATCTACATACAATATCTTTACAACAACAACGCCTAATTACGACCTATTAATTTGGACAACTTTATACAGCCCTATAAAGGCTAAAGTTACCTTTAGTTTTGTTCCAATTTACCATTGTGTATGGCTTTAAACATCGTGTGCACTCTAACATCAGCCTATAAGCATTATTCCAGCTGCGCTAAGGTTTTGATAAGCACCACAATTTTGCCTACCTTGTTGTAGCCCATCTGAAATAACTCCAAACTTTGCTATGTTCCCTCCATCCTTTCCTTGTTTTCAAAAAATGTTTTATATCCATGATGGCCTTGAAGTCTTGAGTTTGTGAATTCGCTTAAATAAGCTTATTATGTGCTGTTACCCAGCAACCATAGACAGTAAAAGAAAGCAGCAAGTAGCCTTGGCTACAATTTCTGTAGTTGCTGCGTCCATTCATTGTTATTCTCTCTCCTGCTCAAACAAAAGTTAATGTGATGATAACGTGTTTACAAACTCTACTTTACATAAAATAAATATTGTAAATAGTCTACTGTCATGTTAATGGAATACTGTGCAGAGTTGGAAAGTTAGGTCAACTTGGAAACTGTTTCTCCCTGTTGAGTTGCCTGTTGGTAAAGTACAGCCGTAGCTTACACCTGCCGGAGCGCTTGCTTGGGCGCCTGTGTTGCGCAATGCACTTTGCACCTCTCATCTATACGACGCAGTTGCCATTTCTCAAAACCATACATAATTACAAGGACAAATATTGCTACACGAGGGAAATCAGTGTCCGATGTGAAAAAACAGGTTTAAATCTAGCGAACACATTTCCACGAATCACGGATGTGTTGATGACATAAATTAGGAAATATTAGTGGACTTAATGAGACATGATGTTGAACTGCATGCCGATGCCATTTAACCCAAATGCCCCAGCAGCAGCACGGGAGAGGAGAGCTTATCTGACAGATCTGCATTGTCTATAGTGAGGTAATGTTAGATTACATTGCAAAAATATCACCATGGGTTCATAACCTCGTGATTCAGTGAGAGTGATCCTAAAACCTCGGAAAGTGACATTTCTGTATTACATTTTGTCAAGAGGAAAAATCAATAGCAAACTGTTCCCAACTGACTATAGCGCTGTGAACCGCTCCTGACTGCGCCTGGCAAATCTGCCATCATAATAGCAATCCGCTATGGAACAAGCGTGCCTGTTGTTAAAGGGAATGTGAGATGACGCTCTGATTGGTTTATTCGTTATGCCCAAACCACACCCATGAATAATGTAGCTACTACAGACCACCCCATTTTAGATTTGCGTCGGGCGCAACAGTCATTATCCTGCCGGTAAAATAGAAACAGTGCCCAAGATCCACCCACGATTTGCGCAAAGTCAATTGCGCTAAAGTGCAAGATAGAGCCCTTAGAATGTTTCCTCTCTCAGTGGCAATAAACATAGAGAAAACCTCCATCAAGTTGCTTTTTATATTAATGCAAGTTGTCATGTCATGAACTTGCCATCTGTTTTAGACAATATATTACTTTATGTAATTTTCATTAGATCAGTGTTTTTGTAATGTTAATACTCGGCTGTTGATTGGCCACCGTGATAAATTCCCTGCCTGTAGCACAAGGAACTTAACACTTCTCCTATGTATATTTGAAATTAGCTGCAACTTCCTAGAGGTCTAATATGAAAACCACCTTCCATCAAAATTATGTCACTTACATTGTTTTTTTAATATTTGAAAAGATAGGTGCTAAACAACAAGACTAATGGACTGTGTCTTTGGTTGCAGTGGACCTGTGTCATGACATTATTGTGTGAGAATGTGCTTTGACAGAATTACATAACAATTCTGAATTGGGCTGTCATTATCAGATTGTTAATAATAAACCAATTAGTAATCTATGCCAACAGCAGCATAAATGCCTGGTCATAAATAGCTACTCAATTCCATTCTATCACTCCACCATTCAGCAATCACCATCCGCCATTACAGATGCTGTAATATTTTCCATGCATGTTGAACTAACGTGGTAATCTATAGTCTATAGGCTTATTCATATTCATACCAGTAATGCAAAATATCGCTTTAATTATTACTTTACACATAATTGCACATAATTGTGATTTGATGCATTAAAGAATTGTACATATTGATGGATTAGAATTGGAATTGGGTGGCGGTTATCCTAACGACATGTACTAATTTTTAAGATTAGTTTTTCAATTTAAAGTTGACAAACTAACTGCAAGCGTGTGCGTGCCGCGTGTTTTTGTTATCTTCAGTCTGCAGTTTAACCATCTCGGTCCAGAGTCCTGCACCCTTCTGAGAGATCTCCTGCTTGAACCCAACTGTACCATTAGATCGTTACAGTAAGACATTGTTTTACTCCGCACTTACATTAGCGTTGATTAGCTTCTGTATTTAAGATGTAATATGCCATCAAGGACCTCCCTTCCTGTGACTAGTTGATAAGGTAAGTAGTGGTGGTACATTAATGAAGAGTTGATGTAGATATCACATGGACATGTGAGTATGTAACTTTATTTGTGTGTTTTTTAAATTATTATTATTTATTTTATTTGTTTTGGATACCTAGCTGAGAAGACTTAATTCACTCAGAGTTTGGTCTAGTCAGTAGACTAAATTCAAAGTGCTGTTTTTTTGTGTATTTAACCTGGATGCCCTCACTGAGGTGTTCATCTCTGCTAACCTCTATGCCTGCACAACCTTTTCTGTGACAGAATCAGTTGCAAAAAGCAGGTGTAATAACTGGGTTATATCCCTCACCCTACACAGGTTATGTGATAACAACCTGCTGGACGCAGGGGTCAGAACCCTGCTAGACAGCCTCCCAGAGAACCAGAGCCTGCAGAACCTGTCCCTGATGCACACAGGTCTTGGGGACGCGGCTGCGTTGGAGTTAGCTGAGAGGCTGGGCAAGCACACGGGTCTGCTGGAGCTCAACGTGGCCTATAACAGCATCGGGGACAGTGCAGCGGTCACCCTGGTGGACGCCTGCAGAGAGCATCCAACCATCCACACAGTACAGTAGGTGTCCGTGCACTAGGGCTGAGCTTGGGATGGGTCAGACTCATACATCGAAAATTCAAGAACATGTATTTATGCCTACATATTTGTGTACAGATTGTGCCATTGCACATACACGTTGAAGTCACATGCTTGCACATGTCACAAGCGCTTATATTTTTGTATGTTCACCATGAAGACAATATGTGCATTAGACTTATGCGAAACAGCTAGAGACCTCTGAACTGTACTTCATATCAATGTAAAACTTTATTTGTGTAAAAACGTGCTATTTTTGTCTCGTGTTATTCACAGCCTGTATTTGAACCAGCTGACCGATGTAGGGAAGCAGTCTCTCTACAACATGCAGAAGGGGGGCTCAGGCCGGCACGTGAGGGTGCTGGCGTCGGTGATGGAGGGCTCGGACATCTCCGAGGACTGGCACCCCATCCTGAGCATCATCGGGAAGAACTCGGTCTCGTGGGAGCGGGAGCGCGTGCGTGACCAGCTGCTGGTCTTCCTGCGCGACCTGGAGTGGGGCCGGAAGCAGCAGCAGAGCCTGTGGAAGAGGCTGCACTTCCGGCGTGTGGAGAGTGGCGTGAGACAGACCCTGCTCCTGCTGGATAAGGCCAGCTCCATCGGCTCTGGGACTAGAAGCCATTAACCGCTCCCTTGAATGCTGGGGAATGACGTGGGACACGCAGACATGGTGGAATCTCTTCACACAGCTGTGCGGTTTCCACAGCGGGGAGACAACTGGGCGTGCGACTGAAGCCAGCTGCAACAATTAGCTTCCACTATTATCAATGGAACTGACTACACCTAATGTGAGAGCGCTTCGCACAGTCGAAGAAATTAGACTGGTCTTCCAAATCTGTTTTTATGCTGTTACTGTGCTTCCATCATGTATGACTGAACGCATGTTTTTCATGTGCATATCATTATCCCCATTCATTGTCCTTTATCCTCTACGTAGGATACTAGTTGCTGTATTAACAATTAACTGTATTAACAATTAACTAAAAGCCTTATAATGAATTGCCATTGTAGGGTCAGATGTAACATTGTCTTGCATTGCAGAAAGTAGCAAGTGCCAAGACTATATGAAATTCCATGGCACCAGCCAGAACCAATACTGACTGTAACATGATCTGTTTGATCCAGTAGATCCCTAGATGGTAAACATTTCACATTTAGGTGGATGTTTGTTGAATCACCGACATTTAACATTGTTGTCATAGTGTTTGATGTAGCATTGTGTCGTTGAAGAAACTATTTGACAGGCCGATACAAGATTGCTAATCTCATACATTTTACGACAATAAAGGGAAATATGTAACATTTCAAGTGTGCTGAAATGAGAGTGCCTTATCAGTGCTTTGAAGAATAAAGCCAAAAGATATAATATTAATATTTGTGTAGTTTTCTTTTGGTGTGTTTGTTTGTTTTACTTCTTAAGCAACATGTAAACACCCATTCCCGAGGTGAGTGCGCCATTGAGAGGCTGTCCCAGTGGCGTGATGCTGTCTGCATACAGATTAACCATTAAACTGGTGAATGTGTTGTGGAGGAGGAGCAGCTCTCTTGGACAGGTGGGTTGCTGACAAAACATTCTTAATGCTCTACCAAGATGTGTACCTTGCACCTTCACACAAACCAAGTCAGGTAGAAGTTCTGGTCGGGACATTGCAATATAAACTTACATGAAATATTTATTGATTCATGAAGTGCTTTTGTAGGGCTAGAGACCCAGAATAGCAAAACGCCAACATGAGATACATAACAGGTGAGTTGTTTTGTTTGTATTCTGCTTATACTTTTGTATATAACATTGAGCTACTTGGGGTGAGGATTGGGAGTATTATGTGCAATTTGCAATACTGGACACGAGTGTAGTGGTTAAGGCTAAATTGTGTACCGGTAGTTTCAAATGTTGAACACGAGTGTAGTGGTTAAGGGTAAATTGTGTAGTTTTAAATGTTGGACACAAGAGTGTAGTGGTTAAGGCTAAATTGTGTAGTTTTAAATGTTGGACACGAGTGTAGTGGTTAAGGCTAAATTGTGTAGTTTAAAATGCTGGACACCATACTTTACTGGAGTGTGCCAAAGGAAATGTACTTTTTGGCACCAGTAGATTGAAACCAACTTGACGTGGCAATGTACGACTAGGCAACCCAATGGTTCATACAAAACTGCTCAAACAATTACTATTATTGCTGATTCTGGGCTTATGGTGTTGGACTATCACAGTGATATTACTGCAGGTTGCCAATGGGTAACACATGGCTTACGGTCTAAACAGACCAGACCACTTATGAAGTGTCTAAGTTAATGTTCACATGTGAAGGCTGCAGCCTGGTTCACACATTCATGGAAATTCTTTTAAACTGGCAGCCAGATTGTAACCAGCATGGATGTTGTTTTTTATTCCCAGAACCAGAGAAGACCCATGACATTCCTCTGTAAGTCTCACAGACTGTGTGGTGGTTCTCCTGTTGTTTTTTTCTTCTTGTTGTATTTATATCCATTTACACAATTTATTTTCGTGTTTAGGAAATTTACTTTTAACCCAAAACTTGGAATTGATAACCCAGCCTTGGTCATTTCAGATGACACAGGTAGGTTTTAACCCATAAACATAAAGTAACAACCACACTATACTATTAGAACAAATCCATATATCCTGAGTGTTGCTAGGAGAGATAAGAAATAAATAGTAAAATAGATTAGCCTTAGATCATCCTCTTAGGAATGTTGCCTATGTAATTGCAAGAGATACCTTAACAGTATGGCTATGGTAAAGTGTTCTGGACGTGTCCTCTGTGGTTGCCCCAGAGACAGATGTGTGGCTATGGTAACGTATGTGTTCTGGATGGTTCCTCTGTGGTTGCTCCAGAGACAGATGTGTGGCTATGGTAACCTGAATGTTCTAAATGTCTCCTCTGTGGTTGCCCCAGAGACAGACGTGCCCCTCCAGCTGTGCAGGCTGAAGAAGGAGAAGGGCCAGGGCTTCGGCTTCCATCTGCAGCGGCGGGATGACGTCCAGGGTCACCGCATCGGACGGGTGGAGCCTTGGAGTGCGGCCGAGCAGAGTGGGCTCAGGGAAGGGCAATACGTCGTGGAGGTCAACGGAGAGTTTGTGCACACCAAGGCACATGCCCAGGTGACCATCCCCTCTACTCTACGCCTCAGCCCTTTTTGTCCTGCTTTCAGCTGTCTTTTGCTTCTTCTTGTCTTTGATGGTAATTCCACAGCAAAAATGAGAACTGGAATGAAAGTTGTAGCGTAATTGTATATTTTACATAGAATTACGTAGAATACAGTTATAGATTGCAAGTTCTCAGTGTAGGGTTGCATTCATCTGTCTTTGTTGCCAACATGTTCTATAAGCTTGATATCCATGCATCATCTAGAAATCATTTGCCAAGAAATGTTCTGTTTTGATGGGTTTTCTTGCTAACTCTAGCTATCTCTGGGTTTGATTGACAGGTGGTTCGACAGATCCAGGAGTCAGGGCTGCTGCTCTATGTGCTTGCAGTGAACAGTGAAGACTATGAGAGGGCTGTGTCCAAAAATCTGGACCTGAAATCTCTTGTCAGTGCTCATCACGGCGGCCTCTCTGCCCAACCTAGGCTTTGCCACATCACCAGAGAACCAGGCCATGATTTGGGTCTTACCATAATGCCCATTGAAGGTATAAGTTGTAACAGGACATTGCCTGTTGAACTGTACATAATGACATAATGTTGCACAACGCAACGCAACACAACACAGCACAGCACCTCACCACACAGCACCTCACCACACCACAACACACCACACCACAACACACCACACCACAACACACCACAACACAACACAACACAACACAACACAACACAACACAACACAACACAACACAACACAACACAACACAACACAACACAACACAACACAACACAACACAACACAACACAACACAACACAACACAACACACAACACAACACAACACAACACAACACAGATAAAACACATATAAAACACACGTACATTTCTCAGCTTTGTGAGTAAAATAAATGTTTTCAGGTGTGAAGAGTAGTTACCGTGTGAGTGTGGTGAGTGAGAGTCCTGCTGAGAGAGCAGGAGTCTGCACTGGGGATCGTCTGGTGTGGATCAATGGGAGTCCGGTCTCAACTCTCACACATTCAGCTCTCTCCAAGATAGTGAGTCCCTCTTATGGGTCATGAAGCATAACAGAACTACTTCATCATTGCTCTTTGATTTATTTTGTTCACAATGTTTATTTTTTTCCTCTATAGGTCAAGAAATGTGGAGATCATTTAACAGTTCTGGTGATTGAGGCCCAAAGTGAGCAGCACTTCCGCCAGCGAAACATCCCCTTATTGCCCACTATGGCTGGTTCCCACAATCTACCGCACAGGCCGAAAACAATGCACCTTACCCAGGGCCCACATGGCTATGGCTTTCTACTGCGACAAGAGAAACTGCCAACAAGACAACTTGGTCAGTATCACATCCTCAATTTTTCTTTTGGAATAAGTTCAAGATAAATTGTGCAATATGCCTAACTCCAAGAAATACAGTAATTTCCCAATTATTAGCTGAGGTTTATACATTGATTTTGCAAGATTTCTTCAGCTATAAGGTTAATACACGGGGGCAGTTAATATGGTATTAATATGGTTTTGTTTTTTGTAACTTGCCTAAAACACTGTCCTGCGGTTTATACACAATGCAGCTAATACACAGGAAATTACTGTAAGCATTTTGTTTTATTGTAAACTAATTTTGTAGATATTTTATCTTAACTTAATACATAACTTGTAATACATAACTTGTAATACATGACTTGTAACTAGCATGTGTGCAGCAAATAGAACTATAACTTTTTGCACAACAGTGAAATGATTTCCCTTGTTACCTCAGTATCTGTTGATGTTCAGAGAAACAACTTCCAGCTCCACACTGCTCAGACAGTAATTGAAAGGAATACCATTTGGACATGTCAACAGCTCCATTAACAAACACAGACTGATGGTGCACACTGACCCAACTGTTGGTGCTTGTTTGATTTTGTTGGTGTTTGTTGGGGCAGTGTGCAAAACACGTTATAGGATCTTTTGGGCCCCCACTGTCGACTTAATTGGTAGGCTTGGAAGGCGATATGCAAGAGTTAAGGTTAGGGTTAGGATTAGGTGCCTTGAAGTGGACGGTGGCAGCACTGCCTTGAAGTCGACAGTGGGGGCCCTAAAGACCATCACACGCAAAACACCTTAAAGGAAAATTACGGTTTTTAGCACTTTAAGGCCCTTATCTGGTTTGTTTTGGATGAACTAGAGTGGTGGACACCGAAATTTTGACGATTGGTCCTGTCTCGACTTTTCTGACTCGCCTTTGACTGCTCAGGGTGGCTGCCAACAGGCATACTGTAGGCTACTCAAACATGTCCTAAAACAACCCTTAACGTTCATTTTCAAAACTGTGCAACTCACCGAGTGGTCAGAAAAGTCGAGACAGGACCAATCGTCAAAATTTCGGTGTCCATCACTCTAGTTCATCCAAAACAAACCAGAAAAGGGCCTTAAGGTGCTAAAAACCGGAATTTTCCTTTAATAAGACTATATCAACACACTTGAATTTCCCCTGGGGATCAAAAAAGTATCTATCTATCTATATAATTTGCAAATACTGTGCCCTTCAGTTCATCTGTTGCGTGAGGTGGACCCTGACAGTCCAGCAGAAAAGGCAGGCATGGAGGATGGAGACATGCTGCTGGCAGTGAACAGCGAGCCAATCGAGGCGGCTGAGCACAAGGACATAGTCAGCTTAGTGCGACAGAGCGGCCAGCGGGTCACTCTCACCTGTATCTCGCTCACTGGGAGAGAGTTTTACGAGAAGGTGTGTCACGGTCATACATTTGTCAGAGTGTGTCTGTTTATGTTTTTATTACTATTATTATCACTTATTATAAAGGCTGCCTTATTCCTCCTTAAATGATATTTGTCTTGTGTCACAGATAGCGCTGTCTCCACTCCTCTTCTTTGAAGAAGATCTTGTGGACAGAAGGGAAGACAACAGACAGGACCGTGTTATTGGGAGAGGCCAGGCCCTTAGGAGTGACCATTCAGTGCCCCCCTGCCCTCGGCTCTGTGTTCTGAACAAAGAAGCTTCGGGCTTCGGCTTCAGTTTAGGATGTGTCGAAAATGAAACAGGGACATTCATCAGCCAGGTAGGACACTCATCCCACCGCAGATAACGATGGGACCAGTGGCATTGTAATCTCTTTTTGTTATCACTGATGTGACCTTGAAACACAATTGGGCCTTAGCAACAGATTTTATGAAGCTCTTGTTAAAATCCCATCTGCAAACAATAAAAAAATGCCTTTTTACACAAAGGTTTTTGTAAATGGACGCCATCTGCTCAGATTTATATCAAGGTCTACTATATAGGCATAAAATAGCATACTGTAGATGCTTAAAATGGGATTCAAATTACAAATAAGACTTTGAACTTGACTTTTACTATTAAGATTATATGTAAGTGCTTGCCAAGAACTACAGACGCCACCCCAGAAGCAATGTATCATAATTATAAATTCTTTTATAGCCTTATAGAGAACAATAAACCAGTATTACTACTGTCAAGGATAGGCAAAAATACATCAATATGTATTTTAAAATGAAATATCAAATACCCTAATTTTAAGTGTATCCAAATAAACTACAAAACACCATGTATGAAGGAGGATTCACCAGAGCACACACATGTGGATGTTTCTTGATTTTATTTCAGTGCAGCAAAAAATACAAATAATCATGAATGATCATAATTTTTGGTATTAGTCTCAGTTGAATTAGGGCAATCCAAACTTTAGACCAATGTATGGCATGACAGCATTTGCAGGAGGTGGGCCATATTAGCACTTGTGTCTGCAGTGTGGTTTCGCTTGAACTGTCATTCTGTTCTATGCGAGTAGTACTTACTTATTCATGCACTAACTTGTCCTAGTACCTTGATTGTTCTCTCATTTGTCCACCTCTGTCCCTTATTTGTCCTTACCTGTCCACCTCTGTAGGTGTCAGCGGGGAGTGGAGCTGAGAGAGCCGGTCTCTTTGAAGGCGATGTGGTGGTCGAAGTGAATGGACAGATGGTGGAGAGGGAACACCTGAAGGAAGTGGTGAGGATCATAATGTGTGGTGGATCGTCCGTCAGGATGCTGGTCATGGACAAGTCTGGATATAAGAACTCTCACACTGCAATGGTCCTTTGCAACAACAAGGTAAGACATAAGAGCACACATACAACCCACTCTCATTCAAGCACACAAAATCAATATTACAATCAAAATAATATTAATGTATGTATCATAGTGAATGTGTGTATCAATCATCCCTTTGCAGGATTCAGAACCAACGCACAACTCTTTTGTGTAAGAAGATGATACAGTCTTGGCCACTGCTTATATGTGTATTGTACCGGAAATGGTATTTGGCATTCGATTCCTTCAAAACCATTCATCATTTGGTATATCATTTCATGCGTATTAATATAGTTTGTGTCCTCCAGTTCCATGTTGTAAAACATTCAATGAAATGTGTGCTCTTTTCTGCGCTTTTCTATAGAAAAATGTAGAATGCCAGCGTTATAATGAATTTGTTTTTATTAATTCAAGTTTCAGCTGCCACTTGCACTTTGCTATGGCATAAAGGTTAAGGGCCTACAGTAACATGTTTGATAATGACTGCAGACCAAACAACCTTTCACAGCAGAACTGTGGGTAGATTTGCACCTGTTTCTTTTGCTTCAGTGTATTGCCAATGCAGAGGAGGCTATTGTAATTACATTTTAACAGTAAACAGGAAGTGATTATAGTGTAACGACAAAAGCCCAGCCAAAAATATGGTAACAGGAGTTACCTAGTGTGTAATGGCAGTTTCACATAGTACATTCCTTACCACAGCAAAGTTCATGACAAAAACACTCATGACAAGAACATGTTCTTTGCACCACCTGTCTATACTTTGTATATCACATTGCACTTTTCTGCTTTTTTGCACTTCTGGTTAGACGCAAACTGCATTTTGTTGTCTTTGTACTTGTACTCTGCACAATGACAATAATGTTTAATTTAATCTAATCTAATATACCATGACAGGAATGTGAAGTCTACAATGAGGTTGGAGGATTATAATGAATACTACGATGGTTTTCTCATTGGGATTTTTAAACAACCTAGAAGAAATGTATACTCTATAATGTATACAACTATGAGACGGGGGTACAGAGTTAGAATTTAACAGTATGCAATATGTTAAGCATTAAAGGAGTCATATACTGCAGGTTATGTGAGTAGACATGATGATTAAGCAAGCAACATTTCACATTTCTACAAATACTGTTGCATAATGGTATGTAAAAACAGACATAGAGCATTGGAATTCTGTAATGACTTGCTATGAACTAATAGACCACACCTTCTCAGCCCTGATAATGCACTGTGATCTTGCTTTTATGTTACAAGCAGCATCTCAGAGATGTGCACAATTTGCAAACACTCTGGCCCCACAAGAATTACTAGAGGAATTATTCAACGGATTCAAACTGTGTATATATGCATACAATATATTGTTTGATGAAATAAGGTGTGAAACATACATTTGAAGATCATATGTTCAGTTATTAAAGTGGTGGTTATAATTATGGTGTGTTGTGCTAATGACGTTGTTCAATCCCAGAAATCAGTATTATTTTGTTTTATTTTTTACATTTGTGTTGTAAAATAGCACACCACACATGGTACATATGGTAACTCATGAACTCTACAGTACAGCTAACCCACCCTGATCAAGCCCAGTGCTTTTCAGACACACTGAAAGGCTCATTGTTTACTGTTCTTTAATGTTTTTTATATTCGAATTTTTCACAATTGCGGAAACCATTTTTTAAACCTTCTACCATTTCCTAAAGATTGTTAACACAAAACCTCATTCCCAAACAACAGTCACAAAACCTGACATTTTTTTGCAAAATCAAGGAATCGCCTTAAAACAGTTTTAACTGTGCAGTCAAAATGAAAAGAAAAACACACTACTGAGCTGTCATTGAAAACATAGTGCTTACTCATAACAATACAGTAAATTCATTTTGCATCTCCAAAAATAAAAACGTTTCCCTAACTCCGTGGATTCAGCATTTACTGTACATTCAGTGAAAATAAAGTATTGGAAAAGGTACTGGAAAAGACAAAATGTTCAGTAAATGAGACAATAAAATATTGTAAATGGGACATTGATAAGACTGTAATGTTCAATGATGTTTATGATATTGTCAAAATAGTGATCACTGCACTAGATGGCTTTAGGCCACTGAGCACTGGGTTCAAACAATTTAGTGTTTTAGCAATTCAGAAAAAAGAAAAAAGATGGGCAATTAGCAGCCAAGCAAATTACATATTTATTTCCCAAGAGTAGAGAACCAGAATCACAAACATTTACAATATTATGTAAAGTGGAAAAACAGATTTGATATTAACTCTTTGCCCCCTGCCTTGTTTTTTTTATAAGGAACAGTCCAACGTTAAGCTTCAGCCTTTCTGGCTGAACTGCTGACTAAAATTAACAATAAATATCAACACATTGTAACGGAGCAAAACTAAAACACAGACTGCTCTCTATAGTTCACCAATGGTTCTATGTACAACAACATAGCGTAGCAATGCCTATTTTTGTGACAGGCGGTTACAGACGTAGCCTCTTTATATCCTCACTTCGGAAGTCCACGCGGAGGGACAGCACCTGCCTCACCTCAGCGGGGGTCAGGCGCCATGTCAGTGGAGCAGAGTTGGGACCCCAATAATCCAGGATTTCAGACACCCTTTCCAAATTAAGGATGGTAGCCATCTGTGTCAGTCGAGCAAATTTGTCTCTGATGGTCCAGGATGTGACAGATGAGAGGTATGCAACGAGAGAGCGCAGTTCTTTATCAAACTGCAGGCCGCCTAGCCTGCTGAAGGTGCACTTGAACACGGTCTTCTCCATTTCCGTCGAGATGAAATTCATCATCAAGCTGGTGAGAGTGTCAAAAATCGCTGGTGAAAGAGAGGTGTTAAACTCCGCCATGAGCTGCTCTAATTGGATGATGAGTTGCTGCACCCACGGGTCATTGGCCTCGTACTCCCCAAACTCCTCCTCTTCAATGTTATGCGAGAAAGACAGGAAGCTGGTGATCCACGGCTTTACCTGAGGCTTGATGGCCGAGTTATTCAACTCCAACAAACCTTCCTGAAGTAGGTCTTTGAACTTGCTGGATGTAGTCACCATGTCCATTAAACAGCTGTCAATCTTGGCCTGTGCATGCTCAGATGCTGCCCCTTGACTTAAAAGTTTTGCGTAATCACTCTCCAAGCTCTTCTTCAGGGTGCTGATGTTCTCACTACACACGTCCACATTGTTGAGGGTCATGAGGAAGGCATTCTTGGCCTGTTCCTGGCTCTCGATGTGTGTGTGTAATTTACCTTGCTGAAGACTGCTCTGCATGAGGCTAACAGCACTGCTCACACCTCTCTGCAGGTCTGCGAGCGCGCTACTGGGATAACCCATCCGCAACCTGCCCACAAGCACCTCTCTGAACTCCTGCTCCAGTAGACTTGTGGCGTGGTTGATCATAGCACACACACAGTCAGAAGACTGGCTGCTCAGAGCGCGGCCTATGCACTTCTTCACAATGTAAAAAACGTCGTCCACCATGCTGGACGTCATCTGTCCCACTTCCCATGTGTCCATGTCAACAGCTTTGTTGACGTTTTCCCTCATGTAGTACTCCTCCATGGGTATGTAGCAGCCAATCAGTTCTTGCATACGACAGCTCAACTCACACTCCTTCAACAGGCGCTCAGTACACCGCTGATGCTCCTGAGGGACACCATCAGCGGCGTTGGCATCTGCGACTTCAAAATCAGCCGTCATGCGTCTCCTTAAGAAACGCAGGTAAAGCTCTGCTCTTGAGTTCATAAGAGTTACTTCGGATAGGACAGCATCTAATTCCCTGACCACGATTTTATCTGTAGACACCCCCTTCAGCATGCTTGTCTGTACCACCTGAAACTTATTTTGATAGTCTCTATTCTGGATAAATTTGTCCACAATACTTTGGGCCTGCTTGTCACACTCTGCTTGAAGGTGACTGATAAGGGTATGCAATCGCCCAGGGCCATAGTATGTTTCCACAATAGGCTGATGTGTCTCAATAACACGGGCAATTCCTTCCAACAGTAGTGTCAGAGTGTCTACGAAGATCATGGGTGCTCTCCTTTCTCCTACATCCGATGTGACTGCCAGTGTCAGATTGTCCTGCGCTTTACTGGCCAGCTGTTTGCTGAGGTAATTAGCAAATAGTGCAAGGCCCTCGTCATGCAGGCGTAGCAGAGGAAGGATCTTGAAGAAGCGCTCCACCTGAGTGATGTCATCTGCAGCTACTGCTTCTTCAAGGCGCTTGGTCACCAGAGCTTTGAGCTCCACTTCTGCATCCTTCAACAACGCAAGGCTTGTCTCCACACTACTGCCTTCTCCTCCCTGTCGACTGAGCTCTATGACTGACTGGTCAAGTGAAAGGTAGCGGTGGATATGGGCAGCTGCTTGCTCATAGTCGTGGCTGTGTAAGGCAGTCTGAACACCATCTGTGCAGAACTTCAAGTCCAGAATATCATCCGCACGTTGTATAGCCTGATACAATCGTTTCTTAGTGAGGTCCAGTTGTCGGACTTTGCTGCTAACATTTTCAGCCAGACTACAGGTAAAGTTGATCATTCCACCAAGTTGAGAGGCATCTCCTTCAATCAGCTGCAGTTTTGGTCTCATCCTCTGAAGCAACTGCATCTTGTTTTCAATGGTTCCTTGCTGTTCTCCCAGTACCTGTAGATATGCCTGGACCTGTTTCTCTTCATTACAAAGATTTAAATACACCTTTTCCAGATCCTCGAGCTCCGTCAAATCTGCAATTGTTTCATCTTGGAGAGCAGACACGTTCGTCTGTTTACAAACGACTCCTAAATCCGCCATTGTTTTCTTCAGGTATGAATGCCCAATATCATGAAATGCTTATTTTTAGATAGATAACGTGTTATACAACTATAATGATCGCAATGTTAGATAGACTAACTTAGTGCCAGTAGTTCAGATAGCCTCTTCGCTACGTGGAGCTCTTCCTAGTTCCTGGTTTATTTGCGCACGTCCTTTGCTCTTTCCGTAACTTCGTCCTGTACTGATGACGTTTTGTGCATCTATGTTTATGAGAACTGCAGTAGCCGAGGAAGATTCCCGATTTCATTAGCTAGCACTGTTGACTCAGGCAGGTGAGTTGGCTGTGGATTAATTTTGTCCATTGATGTCATTCCTGTCTCTATATACACAGACATAGTGACCGTGTTAATATACAGTTTTAACAGCAACTGCGTAAAGAAATACTAGCTAGATTGATGTGATAGCTAGCTAGCTACTTAGCTAACTCTCCAGCTAGCTCGAAAACCGTAGTACGATACTTTGTGAAACCTTATTTTTGAGGCATAAGAAAGGCTTAAATATGTGCCATCGGTGGTGTCTTTTGCGTGGTACCTTGCTTATCAAGTGTCGTGGGAATGAGTGCAGTACATTGACGAAAACGTGATTATAGATAGGGAAATCCTCCCTTGATCGCACCGACCCATATGGCAGATCCCTTTAATGCCTTGCTGTTACGTTAGCAAGGGGAAGTCATTGCTTAGCATAGCAAGCTAGTGACATTACACAGCGTAAGCGGTGCTTGTCCCAATACGCTGTTTTCCCAAATAACTTCCTACAAATATGCAACTTAAGGGAATTTATCTTTCAACGTTATAGCACTATAGCTGGTTAAGTAACCTTAAGTTATCCGGGTGTTTGTTTCTTCAAGTTTGCATGGACACAAAGCAGTTGTAAGTTAGCTGTCACAAGAACGAACTGATGGCCTGTGTACTGATTGGCTTTGCTATTGATAATTACACATATTTCGGCGGAAGGAAGTGTGGGAAGTGGTAGGATTGCCATGGTTCCAAAGTTAACACAATGTTATTATCGTTGTCCAGGTTGTTGTTTGTGGATGGAGTATATGCTCCAATGAGATGACTGACCAGGGCAATAATAACCAGAACATCTCCAGAAACCCATTTGCAGCCCTCTTCAGTTCCCTTGCAGATGCAAAGCAGTTTGCATTGGGTCAGCAACAAGAACACAGCAAACCACCATGTGAGTTTCAACCCTCTGTCATGATGTCATACTTGTCGAAGAATGTGATGTGCAGTTATGCACATAGTTGATGTGATGTGATTCTGTGTAGGCTACTTGCAATTCTGAGAGATGAATGTGTAATCATTCAGTCTCAACCAGCCCTATCCTGTTGAGATACTGTATTTTGTTGTGTTATTTTCTATGACAATGTGCAATTCACAAGAAGACAGTATATAGGCTGAAACACAGTTCGTGAAAATATGTAGATATTTCAAAACCAGTCCAATAACTGTAAGCTGACTAGTGTTTTGTTCATGTTTAAGCTGGTTAAGAATGTACAGTAAGAGCTTTCTTGTTGACGTAGCCCCAGAACAGTTCACAATTGCAATATGGTAAAAACGAATTTGTCACTGTTTATAATGCCTTATATGATTTGGCTTTCATTTACCCATTCAACCGACTTTCAGTCTACTGCCCGGCCCACAATTTGCATTTTTGTATCAGCCCAACATCGGTATGGGCCTGATATCATATCAGCTTTGGTCACTGATATTGGCTATCAGCAAATGTATATGGTAATGGCAGTGGCTGATATTTATCTCTTATGTTGCATCAAGTCTGCACTAGCTAAATGTTGTGTTACGCATGGACTGGGACATTCAGAGATGCAGCTATGGACGCCTGATAAAGTTGAAAAAAATGATAGTTATTATCTTTTTATAAATCTTTTTATATTTTTTTATTTGCCACTAAGTTGTGCGATCAACATCAAAAATTAAGTAAACAAGCAAAGAAACAAATATTCGGCATCGGTTAGAAAAATGCAGGGCAGCTAATCAGATAACAGAGGTTTTTTGTTTGAAGAGCACTGGTTTTATTCAAATCAATTTTTCTGAGACCAGTAGACCGTTATTTTTGTTGTATTATAGTTTTCATGTGATGTTGCTATGAATTCTGTGTTATTAGAATTAGAACTGTTTAATCATGTGTAACTCTTTATTCTATGTTAATTTGCCTTGACTTGCATTGACCTTTTATGTGGATGGTGAACTGAGTGGGTTCTCATCCTATGTTTCAGCGGAAGACTCGGGGGATAGCCAATCAGAATCGGAGAATTCTGTAACGGACAGCATCGAGGACAACGATGACTCGGTGGCGGAGATAAGCAGGTCGTTCCGCTCCAGACAGGAGCTCTGCGAACAGCTCAATGTCAATCATATGATCCAGAGGATCTTCCTCATCACACTCGACAACAGTGAGTCCCACTGTGTGCCCTCCTTCCATTTGGGTTGCGTCTTGCAATTGTCTTAAACAATTTGACCGTATCCCTAATTTTTAACTCCCCGCGTGAGAATAAATACAGGCTATTGTTTGCATAGTGTGCTGTGCTGTGCAGTGCTGTGCAGCTATCAAGGGTGTATAGAGAGAGTCATAATAGGCAGTGACAAGGATGTTCTCAGATAGAGAAAGCATGTGTCAATGGGAGCAGTAACTTAAGTGGGAGAGTCCTAGCTAGGTTAGCCAAAAATTGCTAGCGGCACTTACAACAGTGAAATCAGACAATGGAGGTGACTAAATAAAGGAGAGGCAGAGGCTCAATATCAGCAGATGGGATGAGGAGGATTACATGTCAGTCTACCCAGAAAAGTGTGAGCGTTCATACGCATGAATTGTTCTTGTGTAGGCTATGCTTTACTTGCTTGTGCCAAAATAGTGTGGCCTCCTAGTGTGAAGTAAGAAGTAATTGTTCTATATTAAATTGTAAGGCAGTTAATGTTGCATTTGTAAATATCAGTCAACTTTAACTTATTAACTTTAACATTTAATATGAATAACTGCAAAAATGTGTGGGATATGCTGGTAGATCATAGACCCTGCATCTGTATTTGATTCAAGGTGACCCAAGTCTCAGAGGAGGCAATGGCATCCCCTCACGTTGTGTGTTCCTGGAGGAGATGGCTGCCGATCTTGATGGACAGGATTGGCTTGACATGGACAGTATTGAGCAGGTAGCTGTTCTTCCAGAGGACACTAATGAACCACTCGAACTGGTGAGGGCTCTGACAGTGATGGTCTGTCCTCTCCGCAGGCTTTATTCAACAGACTGTTGCTGTTGGAGCCTGGGAACCACCTCATATACATGACCTCCTGCAGTGCGGTGAACCTGTCCGCAGACCGCGATGCTGGCGAGAAGTGCGCCGTACCATACCTTTATGCTTGTTACCAAAGAGCCAAAGAAGAGGTTTGCATTTTAAAGTAACACATTTGTTGTTTTGCCATTCATCTTTCTATTTAATTTCAAGTGGCTTCAGTTTGATCCGATATTAAAATAAAGTGAATGTTATGTTGTGTTTTAGACTTACCAGGTAACACCTTAAGCTAAAATTTCTGGTAAACTGTTTTGGCTCAAAAGGAGTTTGAGGCAAAATAACCGGTTGCTTGCTCCCCCTACAGGTCACTAAAGTGCCAGAGAAACTGTTGCCCTTTGCCGTGCGCTGCAAGAACCTCACCGTGTCCAACGCTCGCACGGTCCTCCTCACCCCGGAGATCTACGTCAACCAGAATGTTTACGAACAGCTGCTTGACCTCTTCCTGGATGGAGTCAGCAGTGCACGTGAGTCGACTCTACCGCCTCACCACCTCACTGCCTCACCACCTCAGTACTAGCCTGGGGTGTGTTCCCCAAAACCATAGGTGCTAACCTGTTAGCAACTTAGTTGGTTGGCAATGGGAAATTGCATTGCAACCAACGAAATTGCTAACTTAGTTAGCACCTATGGTTTTGGGGAAACGCGGCCCTGGATGAACCCAGACGAACGGATGTCAGTGGGCTCCTTTCTAGTCTGGGTTCACCCAGTACCACACTAGACGATGGCCTCATCGAGATTTACTTCGTTTTTATTCTCCCCTTCATTCTCATTCTTGGTCATATTATCATACAGTAATTTCCTGTGTATTAGCCGCATTGTGTATAAACCGCATTACAGTGTTTAATGCAAGTTAAAAAAACAAAACTAAATTAATACCATATTAACTACCCCCGTACATTAATCTCATAGCTGAAGAAATTTAGCAAAATCAATGTATAAACCGCGGCATATAGTTGGGAAATTACGGTAGTAACATCCCTCTCAAAACATGACTTATTTGTTATCCTCTGTGTTTGATAATAACACACCCTTACTCTGTGGTAACTGTGTATGCTGTCTTATGTGTTTTTCGACAGAGCTTGAGCTGGTAGCAGAGTTTGTAGAGGAGGTAATTGCTGGCCTGCTGGCTGACCAGGAAGTGCGTACCTTTGGGGAGGTGATGGTGCCAGTTTTTGATATCTTTCAAGGCCGCGTCAAAGACTTGGACCTGTGCCAACTGCTGTTGTACTCCTACCTGGAAGTGCTCCTCTACTTCAGCCAACAGAAGGACATCGCAAAGGTGAAAGAGAGTCGCTTACATAATAGTGTAGAACAGTAGCAAATTTAAGTTGGTTATTTGTCTGTCTTTCTGGAGGGAAGTTATGAAACTCAACTGAACTGATGATGGAGCATGGCATGTAGATCATCTAATTGATGAAATTGTTTCAAATTTGATATAGCACAATTGTTCCAAACCTGATTATGTTAGTAGTTGTCTTGCACAATGTGTTTTTGTTTCCTTATTTGTTTTGGGTCTTAATCAGGTTCTGGTAGAGCACATTCAGCCAAAAGACCCTAGCAATGGACTGCAGTACCAGAAGACGCTGCTGGGCACCATCCTAAATATTTCCTGTCTCCTCAAAACGCCCGGCGTGGTGGAGAGTCACGGCTACTTCCTCAACCCGTCTCGCTCCAGCCCACAAGAAATGAAGGTTCAAGAGTCCAACATCCACCAAGTAAGTGCACTCGTTGGTACTGGCTACATGAGTTGACATACAAACACATAAAGCATAACAGACAAACCTGTAGTAGACTTTAATTTGATTTGTTATAGATGTATAGGTTATACATGGTGTATGAGTTGGTAAAAAAAAAAAACATATGTTTTGAATGGTTGGGGGGAGGGGAGGGCTGAGATTGCTTACAGAATCTTTAACTTAAATTATTTTCAAGTTATTTGCCAGCTTGTTCTACCAAAGTCCTTTTAGGCAAATTCCTCCACTCAGTGGCCATATTGCAACGGTTTTTGGGTACTTATCGGGCATCTATTTTGGGTAGAACTGCGCGTGTGCAGTGCTTCACGAATCACGACACACCAACCTCGCTCCAGCTACGAGATCACAACACATGATTGGCACGATGTATTCACGTCAACTTTTGGCGGCGGAATATGTGTAGACAACTGCCATGTTTGCGTTCCTATCTAACCCCATGCATTTCTATGGGAAATTCTTTGAGTGCTGTGCCTCATTAGAACGTCTCTGGTTCTACTTCTTCTGCATTCCATCATCCATACTCTACCTCCATTCTCCCCCCTGTAGTTCATGGGTCAGTTTCATGACAAGCTTCACTTCATCCTGAAAAACCTGCTGCAGCAGTCCAGCGAGACTCGGCACCTCCTGCTCTCCTGGCTGGGCGGCTGCCTGCAGGCCAACACGGGCCGCACCAAGATCTGGGCCAACCAGATGCCCGAGATCTTCTTCCAGATGTACGCCTCCGATGCCTTCTTCCTCAACCTGGGGGCGGCCCTGCTCAAGCTGTGCCAGCCGTTCTGCCGGCCCAACTCGGCCAAGCTGCTGACCTTTAACCCCACCTACTGCGCCCTGGGCGAGCTGAGCGAGGAGGAAAGGCGGAACAGGAACGTCCATGCCAGAGGTGCCCAGACGTCCCATCTGTCCACTCTCTCCATTATGTGTCACATACTGTGTGGAGAAATGCTGAATGAGCTAAATGTGTGCTAGATGAATCAGTGAGTACTGAGAGTCTAAAGCTGATGGTGCACAACGTTTTGAGTAATTTTCCTGAGTATTGTGCTTCTGGCATGTTCCCATTGATAATGGCCAATATTTTTTCCCAAAAGAACTTTAATAACCAGTACGCAAAATTTCAAGATCACCCAATCAGAAAACATGGAACTGGTTATGTGGTTGCCCAGCATCATTGCTCAAAAAGTTGCCCCATGCATCATCACCTTGTTCTCGCCAGTCCCCCTTTAAAGCAGCATTATGTCCTTTTAGTTTATGCTAGCAAGCTACAAAAAAGCAAGCCAAAATAGAATCTGCAACTCAGATGGCACAGATCAAATCTTGCTTACAAACAAACTCTTTTGGTGATATTGTTGGTCATGCTGTGAAGGATTTTTTTTGGTGTTCTGAGCCAGACCATTGAACTGCATAGTTAGTAGGCTGCATAGTTAGTAGGCTGCATAGTTAGGGCTGCATAGTTAGTAGGCTGCATAGTTAGTAGGCTGCATAGGTAGTAGTTGACATGGTTAGTAAGCTATATAGTTAGTAGGCCACATAGTTAGTAGGCTGGGCAGCTAGTGGGAATAGCATGTGTGTTTATTTCTCGTTCACATGATCAGTTACCATCTAAATTCATTAAGGTGATTGCAAGCATTTGCTCTTAAAAAAGCAATTTGTTGCATAGTGATGCTTTAAAGGAGAATTCCGGCGATTTTTCACATCAATCTCTGTTTCTTGTGGTCACCGAGTACTGTTGGTGTGAAAAAACAAAACAAAAAAACAATTGGTTCTACTGAGCTCACTTCTACCTAGCTAGAGCTGCCAGACAGCTACAGTGCTACACTCTGAGGGCATGAACATGGGGGCTCATGAACATTACATTAAACCTTTGGACCACTGATTGACGTAAGTTCTAAATCCTCTTTCTGGTATTTGTGGAATCAACTGAGTACAAATACTTTGGCAGGATGTTAACGCTGTAGATGCAGCATGTTTTTACTGGTTTGCCAACTCTCTCTCTCTCTCTCTCTCTCTCTCTCTCTCTCTCTCTCTCTCTCTCTCTCTCTCTCCCTCTCCCTCTCCTCTTCAGGTCTGGACAAGGAGACGTGCCTGATCCCTCTGCCCCCTCAACAGAGCGCGGGCTTTGCCCAGTCTTACAGCCTGCTCACGGAGAACCTTATCCTCACACAGCTCACTCTACACATAGGCTTTCACAGGTGAAGGCTTCTTCAGTCTGCTTCTCATCAGTCTGGAAGAGCTATCTGTTCAGAAAAGCCTCTCTCTTTAATTGTTCTCCTTACCCCACTGTTGTAGAATTTGTGAATGCAACATTGTTAGTGTGCATTCTCTTTGTTTGGAATGTTTATCCTCGCTGTGGATAAAAGCATCAGCTTAATGAATGAATGTAAATGAATCAATACTTACATGCCAGTATTAGCCTATGCCCTCTGCAGCCCAATGTGCCATCTAAACATTTGGCTCTGGCTTATTGCTGATGTGATGCCTATGTCTGTTAAGGGTGAATTGGCCAGTGCATGTTGAAGAAGGGCATCTGGCCCAAAGTGGTTGTGTAAGTGTAGTAGTGCTGTCCTATTCCTTGTCCCCTTCAGCGCTGTCCCTGTGTTGATTGGCAGGCTCCATGATCAGATGGTGAAGATGAACCAGTCTCTACACCGGCTGCAGGGCTCGTGGCGCGAGACGCAGCTTAGCGGGGGCCCCGCCGCCGAGCAGCTACGCGAGCAGTTCGAGCACCTGATGACCGTCTACCTGTCCACCAAGGCGGCGGCCACACAGCCCGCCATGCTGCAGAACTGTCTCAACCTGCAGGCGGCCTGTGCCTCGCTGCTCGTGCAGCTGGGCCTCAACAACCAGGGCTCCGAACACATGCCCCTGCACTTCCCCCTACCCCCACTCAACAACAACCAGCTGTGTCACGTACCAGGTACGACACTCCTCACACCTCACACCTTCACACACCTCACACCTCACGCTCCTCACACCTCACACTCCTCACACCTCACACTCCTCCCACAGCACTCCAAATGGGGTCAGATAGGCTGTTTGTCACTGATATACAAAATCAAAAAAGGTTGCACTCCAAGAACTTTTGTTTTCTTTTAATATTTCCTTTAATAGTGACAAGGGATATCAAACAAACGTTTCGGCCATTAGGCCTTCATCAGTGTCTCCTAGGCGAGGCTAGGTCTCTGTGTACTAGGCCACTGATCTACATTACACATAAGGATGAGCTGAATAGTGTCAAATAATACTAGAATTGGACTGAATTGTTTGAAGGGGATGGTGTGTCAAAGTGGTGTGTCAAATGGTTAGATGCTTAGCAGAATTGTTCTTGCACATTTTCATAGATCATGGACAGTATCTGTTATGAATCATTTAAAAAGGAAAGATATACACTACTATTTGGTCATCACTTGTTCTCTGTATTTCTTGTCTGTGAAGAATTCTTTGTGGACAACCTGGGAGACTTCTTCATCTTCCTGAGGCGCTTTGCTGATGAAGTTCTTGAGACGTCAGCCGAGAGTCTAGAGCAGGTCCTCAACTTCATCACCATGTTCATGGGCAACGTGGAGAGGTAAGGAACCAGGGTACGGTGGAGAGGTAAGGAACCAGGGTACGGTGGAGAGGTAAGGTACCAGGGTACGGTGGAGAGGTAAGAAACCAGGACACTGAGTTGTTTCGCTCTAAACTGTATTCTTCATAATCACTTTAGCTGCTGAAGTAGCAAAGATGTTGTATACCACAGACAACACAGAGCAATGTTGTTGACACAAGCAAAGCTCAACCAAAGTCCTTACAGACAAGCCCCCCCCACTTGGCAGCCATCTTGGTCACTTTGGCCAGTTATGGGGCAGCTATTTTCCTATTCAAGTGAATAGGGAGGCATACAGGAAGGGGCGGGATATGTGTAGACAACTGCCATATTGCCATTTCAAACTAACCCCATGCAGTTCTATGGAGGATTCTTTAAGTGCTGTGTCTCGTCATTAGAAAGTCTTTGGCTCGACATGCCCTCTGCCCTCTTGTGGCCATTTGCTGTAACACTGACTGCCCTTGTGTTTACAGAATGTCCAATCCACACTTGCGCGCCAAGCTGGCAGAGGTTCTTGAGGCCGTCATGCCACACATGGAGGCTGCCGCAGCGGGCACCACCCTGCCTATCATGTTCCAACGCCAGCGGGTCTTCTGCTCATACTGCCACGCATCCCGTCTGGCTGAGGCACTTATCACTGTGTTTGTAGATATTGAATTTACGGGTGAGTGGCTGTGCACAATTATTAGTGAGTCTTAGTCATTGTAGAAGTTTATCATTGTTCAGGTTTATCAATGAATATTGTTTGTTTATTGATGTCAATTGATAGCAGATGTGGTTATTATGGTAACGTTCATTTTTCATAGTTTTATAGAGAGAGTTATGGTTTCGTTCTTTGTTTGCTTCTTAACCCTCCAGGTGACCCACACCAGTTTGAACAGAAGTTCAATTACAGAAGGCCGATGTACTCTATTCTGAAGTACATGTGGAACACGGAGAGTTACAGAGAGAGCATCAAGGTGAGAGACGCCACACGTGAGATCCTGTAGTTCAGGCCTTCCCAGGACCTGAGAGGGAATTACAGCTCTGTTAGATTCATCATGATATGCAATGTGATTACAGCATCTTGCCACATATGCATCTGAGAACCTGGAAGCCATGAATCCCCCTCTCTTCTTGCGGTTCCTGAATCTCCTGATGAACGATGCCATCTTCCTGCTCGATGAGGCCATCCAGGTAGGGAACCAAGGGGAGCGTTTGCCGCTGGCTGTCTTTCTCAGGTCCCAGAGAGTTTCAGCATCCAACACCTATGGATAATGTGGTGGTGTCTCAAAAGGCCGTCTGAACAAACATTAGCCCTTGGGCCATTAGTTAGTGAGCAATTGTTTCCACAGATGTTTTATTGAGTTCTGTGGAAGCCGTAAACATTCCAGCCATTCCAGTCATTCCCGTCATTTGCAAAAGTGCCCGAAACTGTCAAAACAAGCACTTACCCTCCTTGTGCAACCTTAACAACCACCACGGAGAAATGCCTTCTGTACTCATTGTGTATTAGCCAAAAATTGTAATCTCCATATTATATCAGATTTTTTTATTCTGATAAATAAGTAGTTTACAGAGTTACTCACCTCCTTACATAGTTTTCTCATCACCAGATTCATTGTATCATGGCTGGTTGATGAAACAGTGACCATAAAAGAAGTGTCTCACTTTATACATTGATGATTTCTATTCTAAGATCTGGCTAGTCAAAAACCACTTTAAAGCAAGAATCATAATGAAAACAATGTGTGGAACGAGTTGCCTGCATTCACGTTTCATTAACGTGATGAATACGTTAGCTAACGACACAATGATGATGGTGTCTGCTCTCCGCTGGCCCGCTCTCAGTTCCTGAGCAAAATCAAGGTGCTGCAGCTGGAGCGAGACCGCGGTGCCTGGGACGACCTCTCACCCGACGCCCGGCGAGAGAAGGAGTCCAGCCTGCAGATGTTTGGCCAGCTTGGTCGCTTCCATAACATCATGTCCAACGAGACCATCGGCACTTTGGCTTTCCTTACGTCAGGTGAGCGAGATGAGGGAGGATGCGAGGGATGCATGCTTTATTTTGGGTAAAAAATTTTTGTTGGAATATTTAGTGATGGTTTAAGCAATAAGCCCCAAGAGAAGTCTTGCCAGATATATGTAGTAACCATTTTAAAAAAGCAATAAGCCCCTCAAGGCCATAGATTCCAATGGTTCTAGAACAGCTAAAGGGAGTTCTAGGCCTAAAAATGTCCCTTGGCGGTTCTAAAATCATTGGAACCTACAGCCTTGAAGGTTTTATTGCTTTTCTTAAAATAAAGGCACAGCAATGAGATTTATTCACAGATAATCATAATGCAGATGGAAATGCGGTCAATGTGAATGGTTGAGTTGGGTTTTAGAAAGGCATTGAATGGGTTTCAGGCAATCACAATCAAGGACTGGAACTATCCGTTTTAGAATCAGCATTTGTAGACATACTAGACATACTGTTGTCTAACTGCTGTCAAGTCATGTCCAGTCCAAGTCATCTTTAGGTTGTATTATTACACCAGTTATAGCTTAAATATACAGATTATAGTTTGCAGAAATACATGTTACAGACTATAACTGTGATCAAAGGATTGGATATGAGGAAAATATTTGTTTATGGTCAGTTTGACAGTACCAGAAATTAAACCATTGTTTCTTTCTTTCTTTTGTGTCTCAGAAATAAAGGGTATTTTTGTTCACCCCTTCTTGGCTGAGAGGATCATCTCCATGCTTAACTACTTCCTTCAGCACCTAGTAGGACCTAAGATGGGCGCCCTCAAGGTGAAAGACTTCAGTGAGTTTGACTTCAAACCTCACCAATTGGTCTCCGACATCTGCACCATCTACCTCAACCTGGGGTGAGTTCTCACAAGAATGAATCAGCTGTTTCCGAGTGTTTCAGAGTGAATTACAGTGTTTATAGGTGTACTTTGGTCAAAGAGAACATGCACATACCGTTGGTCGTTCCTCTGCAGCAGTCACGTCTGCACTTTCCAAGTTTTCTGATTTTCAGCACTGATTGTAACATCTCTTCCACATGTAGTCATTTTGGTCCTTTGTTGAAAAGTGCAGTTTTAAAACAACTCAGTTGAACGAATACCACAAATAATGTCCTCTGCCTGGTGCATTTCAAACGTCTGACATCAGGACACAGAAAATAGTGCTGTGGTTTTATAATGGAACTTTCCTTTGGTGTGTTTTTTTTTTTTTTTTTTCAGAAACGAGGAAAACTTTTGTGCAAGTGTCCCAAAGGATGGACGTTCCTATTCTCCAACACTCTTTTGCCAAACAGTCCGAGTCCTTAAGAAGATAAACAAGCCTGGGGACATGATTGTGTCTTTCAGTCTTCTAGCAGACAAAATTAAGGTACTGTCCAAAACAAAAAAGTCTCATCATCTGTCATTATCTCTTTGAGTGACTTATTGGGTTTTTCTGTGGATTGCATTTATTTGTAGTCCCTGGCAGACCGTCATCAGCAGGAGGAGGAGACGTACTCCGATGCTCCGGACGAGTTTTTAGACCCAATCATGTCCACTGTTATGCTTGACCCAGTGGTACTTCCCTCTTCAAACGTCACAGTGGATCGCTCCACAATAGCACGGCATCTCCTCAGGTAACTCGCCAAGATGTACTTATTCTGTTCAGTTGAAAGTGGACCTCACAGGAGGGCTTGATGGTATAGTCTTATCTAATAGGTACACACACAGTTTCTATTTTTAAATCAGCGGGAGAACCCATACATTCAGTACCTCACTGTTTAGCCAAATTGCAGCATCCCATTTTGTACTGGGCTCTATGCACGTCATTCACTTATACCGGCAGATCAACTTCCTGGTTACGCTGTACACTGTTGGCTATGACAGAAAATGATAGATTACTGGTCTGTTGGTTTTAATAGAGTAGTCGTTGCTAGTCAAACAAAATAGCTAACATTAAAGGTGCTCTAAGCGATGCCACGCGTTTTTAAGGCTAAAACATTTTATGTCACTTACTGCAAACATCACCTAACCAACCGCTAGCTGTCTGTCCTGAATACACTGTAAAAAACACGATCTCTGTGGACAGCCCAGGCTCGAAAAAACGGCAACAAAAACAACGTGGGCAAACCTAGCCCATAAAACCATAACAAACTGTTCCAGCAAATCACAGACGCAATGCGCATTTAGGAGAGTTTCAATTGCACGGGAGCAGCACGGGAGGGAGGGGGAGGAAGTAGCGAGCTAGCTCTCTGTTTTTTGTTTGAAAGTCAACAGAAGTGACGTTACCCAGCATCGCTTAGAGCACCTTTAACTTATCTAACCAGTTCAGTAATATCAGTTGCTTGGTTAAGATGTAACATGGTAATGTTAGCTACTCATAGTTGTCATTGTACAGTAGCTGGCAATGTACAGTTTAAATCCTATTTCCCATTTGCTGGGAGTGGCACACATGATTTTGAAGAGTCGTTCTACATTACCGTGAGACGAGGTAGGTCTTGAAGACAACGGCTATAGAAAACTATAGGGCCATATCTATCAGTATATTAATGTAACCAGGAAATTGATCTGCCAGTATAAGCAAATCTGGAATTGTGAAGGGCATTGAGCGTATACCCTGTGACCTAGATACACAATATGTTTTATACATATTTATTCCACAACCACCCTAATGCTGAACCTAACTGGCTGTTCAAACTCCTGTGTTCACACAGTGATCAGACCGACCCCTTCAATCGGACTCATCTGACTATGGACCAGATTCGTCCCAATGAGGAGCTCAAACAACAGATCTTGCAGTGGCTGGCTGAACACAAGCGAGAACCGCAACAGATGGGGCCCAGTGGATAGGTGTCAAGTATTCCAAAATGAACACCACCGCCCCCGTGCTCTGGCGCTCGCTCTCTCTCTCTCTCCCTTCCTTTGGCATGCAAGCTCCGCTTGACTCCGCTATGCGCCCTCTGGTTCAGATTTCCAACAATATTTGACAACATCTTGCCATACAGATCGAAAATGTGCTCAATTATAAACAAAACATAAATAAAAAACGAGCCCAAGGTTTGTATGTTGGTTTCTGCAAAAATACAGATTTTTATGAAAGGGAGACCCACCTCCACGGTGAGGAGTAAGGAGAATACAAGGATTCACATCAACTTTCAACTGCCTGAATGTTTTTTTTTTGTCATGGAAAAACACCGTCTGCCTAGTCAAGCCACTACAAGTGCTTCTGGAGAAAGTAACATTTGAAGAGTTACTTCTTGCCTTTGGAGTTTTCTTTCCCCATTATGAATTACAGTTGTGTTGATCATACACTGAACATAAGAAGAAGAAGAAGAAGAAGAAGAAGAAGAAGAAGAAAATAAAATGGCATATGTTTCTAGGGCAGTTGCCAGCTACCCATTTCTGTAAATTAAAATGTGTACAATAATTACTTCTGCACCACTTTAACATGCAACACTTACACATGCTGTTACACATGCAATAAAATAGGGATGTTCTTTGGCTAATTTATCTGTACAAATGTAGAAAAAAGTATTGAACCATGGACAGGACAAATGGTTGGTTAGTCCAACTCCCACTGACGGTGTTGAGAACTTGGGGGAACTATAACTCGCAGAACTAGTTTGGTTTAGGGTTTTTTTATTAGCAATATGCTCTTGAAATGCTCATGGAAATGAATTTGTAATGTTCATATTTTGAATAGATTGAAATCAGTCATTCTGCCCATCAAGTGCTATTTGGTTACACTTGGATTTGGCGGTTTAATTGATTTTAGTTCTCTCCCTAAATGCCCAAGCGATGCTGAAGTTTTGAATTGTCTCTTTTTGATGTAGGTATTTTGGAAACTGGACATGTTATGCTTCATTGTGCTCTCAAAAACATTTGGATTGTGGATTTGAATATGAAATGTGACTTCTCTTCAAAACACGAGAGCAACGTTAGGTACCACAGAACAGTAATTTTAACAAGAAATGTCTTTTTAGCAGAAAGATGGGTACGTTTGCTTGAAGATCCATTGAGTAAGTGTTTTTTTTCTTTCTTTTTCATTTAATCCTTTGGAACCTACTGACTGTAGGCAGAGTAACACAGCGAGTACCATAACAGCATTTTCTTGTCTGAAATTAAGCTCACAAAGTCAATTGTATTTAAAGTTATACAATTTGCCCTTTAACTTTATGATCTAATTATTTTAACCTGTGCAATTCGGTGGCAGTTCTTTTACATTTCATCTTAAAAGTTATTGGTTGATTGATTCTGGGCGTCCCTTTTAAACTGTCTGAATTGTGTTGTGTAAAAAAAAAGTAACTGTTCATGAATTAAGTGGAATAAAGATATGTATAATATACTCTGGTGGTTGTCTTTGTTTTTCAATTCAAAAATATACTGTATCCTGGACTAATTCCACAATCACAAAGTCCAAAAGCTATCTGTACTAGATTAGATAAAATAAAAAAAAATTAGATTAAACTTTATTGTCATTGCAAAGTACAAGTAGAGACAACAAAATGCAGTTAGCGTGTAACAAGATGTGCAAAAATGCAGAAAAGTGCAATGTGAACAGTATAGACCGGTAGAGCAGTGTAAACAGTATAGTGCAATGTGAACAGTATAGAGCAGTGTAAACAGTATAGTGCAATGTGAACAGTATACAGGTAGAGCAGTGTAAACAGTGAATGACATAATAGTGCAGTGTGAACACTAGTATGCAGTTAAGCTAGGGACATGATTCAAAGTATGGATATGTGCAATGTATTAACAATAACATAAGAGCATGAATAAATATTGATATGCAGTATGGACAATATAGACAGATATGTACAGGTATGCAGCATATTAACAGTAACATAAGTGTAGTAAAAATAACTGTATGGGCAGTGTTAACAGTACAGATATGTACAAGTAAGTGTGAGTATACTGTAAAGTATGATAACTTTAACACTATAAGAGCAGTAGAATATTGGTATGTATGTGTAGTTACAGTATGTACATTTTGTAAAATAAATAGAATGCTATTGGGTGGGATAGGGTAGTGCAGTGACACCTCCTCGTTGACCCTGTCAAGTGCTCCTTGGTCGTGGTGCAGCTCAACAGGCAAGGGGGTCTCCTGTGCACAACCTGCCTGCGCGAGGCTTAAATTTGCGCAAGGAAATTACGCAATTTTGACTTCACATTGTCACACTACCGGTCGGGAGTGGCGAGTATGTAGTACCCTTTAGTTGCTTGGTTGTCACCGAGGTGCAGAGTTGGTGTTCAGTAGGGTGACAGCTACAGGGAAGAAGCTTGTCCTGGATGGAGGGGTGTGAGGAAGCGGTGAAGATTGGACAGTTTTCACCGCCCTCTACAGTGCTTTCCGGCTTTACCTTCTTTAGTCTCCTCAGGAAGAAGGGACGCTGGTGAGCCTTCTTGATCAGGGTGGTGTTGAAGGTCCAAGAGAGGTCCTCAGAGATGTGGACACCCAGAAACTTGAAACTGGTGACTAGCTCCACTTCAGTCCCGTTGATGAGAATGGTGGTGTGTGTGCTAGCTTTTGACTTCCTGTAGTCCACAATGAGCTCTTTGTTCTTTTGGTGTTGAGAGCCAGCTTGTTGTTGGTGCACCACATTGTTAGGTGCTGGACATCCTCCCTTTAGGCACTCTCATCGTTGTTGCGTTGTTGCGTTGCGTGTGGGATGAGACCAATCACCGTTGTTGTCGTCTCCAAACTTCGACAATGGTGTTAGAGCCATGTACAGGTGTGCAGTCGTAGGTGAAGAGGGAGTAAAGGTGAGGGCTCAGCACACAACCCTGTGGTACACCGGTGTTCAGGGTAAGGGTTGAGGAGGTTTGGTAATCTGACCTAACAGACCGAGATCTGTTGGTTAGGAGGTCCAGATTCCAGTTACAGAGGGAGGTATTGATGCCCAGTTCACTGAGTTTGGTGATCAGTTTGGAGGGGATGATGGTGTTGAATGCTGAACTGAATGATGAACAGCATTCTCACATAGGTGTTGCTATTGTCAAGGTGGGACTGAGCGGAGTGAAGGACCGTTAAGATGGCATCCTCCGTACTCCTGTTCTGTCGGTATAGGTGAATTGGAAGGGGTCCAGTGAGGGTGGTAAGCAGGTCTTGGGATGGGCCAGGACTTGCCTTTCGAAGTACTTCATGATGATGGGGGTCAGTGCAACTGGACGGAAGTCATTTAGGCTTGTTGCGTGTGTTGTCACCGGCACGATGGAGGTGGTTTTAAAGCACGTGGGGACAGCTGCCTGGGCTAGTGAAAGATTAAATGTCAGTCCAAACCTCAGTCAGCTGCACAGCACAGGCCCTGAGTACGCGTCCGGGGATACCATCAGGACCAGCAGCCTTATGTGCATTAGTCCTGCTCAGTGCCGCACACACATCGGTGGTGGAGAGTGTGAGGGGCTGGTGAGAAAGAACATAAGAAGTCATAGTGGTACAAAGTGGAGACAGGTCCCTGACATTGTTAAAGCTCGCCAAGATTGTTTGATACTGCACTGTGTAACGCTTTTAATCAGGAAAGAGCATGACCCTTTTAGTTTGGTACAGTTACTGTGTAAGCGCTAAATGGTGAATTTTTCAATGTGTTGCTTTAGGTGTTACATGGGGCAACTTTTTGAGCAATATTTCAGGGCAACAACATTCCAATTGATTACGTTCTCAAGAAACTGATGGTTAAAGTTCTCAAGACACTTGAGGTTGGTGTGAGAGTGAGTGTATTGTGTGTGCGAGCAACCTGCACGTCACTCATCTTGCACTGGATCAGCACTTTCTGATCACAACCCACAAAGTCTTGGCAAATTACTAAGTCAGCACCTGTCAGAGGCTACATTCATTGTTTTGCACTTTTATGATCACCAATAGTATTGGTTTTACCAAAACAAATTGGCAGTACTTTTAAACTCCTATATTTTTATAGGTATGTATTTTTAAACTTTAAAATACATACCTATAACACTCTAAAAAATGATGGGTTGTTTTTTTCAACCCAAACGCTGGGTTGAGGCTGTTGGGTCATTTTGTTTGGTTGTACTCATATTGGGTCATTTCTGTAACCCAGCTTGCTAGGTTGATAGTTTATCACTGCTGGGTTGATAGTTTAGGGCTGTGCTCCCTCCTGTCCCCCACCTGACGTGGAGTACACTACCCAGCACCAGGGTGACTTCAACACTGCATAGTTATTTGAAGTTTGAGAAAAAAAATCGTCAGGCAGGCAGGCATATTCTTTCAACCGTCAAGTCCAGCAGCTGTCAAAATGCAATGGAAATCAGGTGATTTCGGAAGGTATGTATCTGCTTTTATTTATTTATTTTTATCCAGACGGATTTTAAAAGTCCACCCAGAGACATACCCTTTGTCATATCAAGGAATATTATGCCTTCCATTTCGTTCAGCTTCAAGCAGGTTAGCAGGTGTCATTCCAGCTAATATTAGCTAATGTTAATGTTAAATCTACTAATCTACTAAATCTACTATTAAGTACAGACTCATAAAAACATAGTTCTGTATTCACTGGGTAGGAACTGTTGAACAGAAACAAAACAAACTTTTACATAGAACTACAATTATCAGACCAGCAGCTGGTAGGTAACGTTAGCAGACTTGGAAACTTTATGCTAATTAAATATGCTTCGTGGCTAACGTTTGTCAACTAGCTAACACAGTCGAAGTAGTCTCTTCACAACACGTAACTTACGATAATAATCATGCCAAACAACATCTTATTAAATCATTCAGGGTAGCCTCATATTATAGCCATGTAACCTACTGGGTGGTTCTTGGTGGTAACATTAACTTGGATTCATTAACTGAATAATGTGTTAACATTAGCTAGCTAACGTTAGCACTGCTGAACTTATGTTTGTCAGCCTAATGTTAAGCTAATGCTAATGTTAGTGTTATCAAGCTCATCTGACATAAACGCACGTTTTGTAGGCTATTACTGGTATTATGTTTAAAACAACTCTGTAATATTAGGTGGTCATGGTTTCCGAGTGTGTTGCACTAATAATTTGTCTCCTGGTGGATTTTTATGTCTGTCAATATAATTCACTGGTAATGGTTCATGCAAGTCTTGATATCATAGACTGTATATATAGAACTAGAAATTCTATACAGTCTATGCTTGATATAAAGTGCTGTAGGCTAACAGTGATTAAAATGCACTCTTTTTTTCTTTGATTGACAGGGCTGACCCCCAAAACGGACTTTGGAATCCGCCTGCCTTCGTGGAAGTGTCACATGCATTTTATACTAGGCTATCTATTCAAAAATAAAGAAAACTATCAAATGAATAATTGTGTCGAACTGTTTTATTTCATTGCATGGCTTTTGATGGCCATTTGATAGACTGTTTATACCATGGCTAAAGCTGTTAACAGAAGGTGTTCTTTCAAGTAAGTAAATACAAACTTTGAGTTATTAAAAGTTTGTAACAGCAGAGTATTTTAAAAATCAACCAGTAGTTTTTGGGGATTTGGTTACATAACCCAAACATTAAGTAACTTTAACTAAACAGTTGTGTCAACATAACCCAACATATTGGTTAAATTTCAACCCAGTTGTTGGGTTAAATTGAGTAACCCAATTTGCTTGGTTAAGATAACCCAATGCTGTGTTGGACCCCATTTTACTCAGCGGCTGGGTTGAAAACAACCTAGTTTGGGTTGTTTTCAACCCAGCATTTTTTAGAGTTAAGTATTTTCCTTACAAAATACAAAGCCAAATATGAAAAACGTATTTTAAATACATGTATCATAAATACTGTCCATCCCTGGTTATCACACCAAAGTGACTACTGTGCTGCCCTGTGTGCTGCACTTCACAATACTAAGATACTTTTTAACAGAATCCCTCAACATTAACTGTCTAGCATTTGATTTAGCAGCTGAGGACTCAAACCATTTCTCTATTGTTAGTATAACATCAAATTCTCATTAAACCATTTGCCGCAGGCCAGACACGTACATTCAGAGATCTTACATTAAGGCTCTCAATACAAATGAATTGTAATGGCAAATTAATAGATCTTGTAATTACCTTTTAATAAACCAACATGAAAATACATGTAACAGTCAGAGACACCAGAAGTTAAATGTCTTTATAACCGCATGGGTTGAAGCAAAACCACATTTACCAACAAACAAACTAGAAACCACCTGAAGGAAAAATGCAGGTACAAAGAGATCATCACCTGTGCCACAGCCTTTCATACCTGAGCTGCTGACATGAGAATGATTTAAATGAATAAGGGACGTTTAACATGTAAGTTTAGTTATTGCACCAGGCAGAAAGATCAAATGGGAGAGACATAGGCCTAAGTAATTATGTACAGGTAAAGTAATTATAATGGCATTTTTGTCCTCAGCAGTTCCTTTTGGGTTGAGTCAGGATTCCATTATTGAAGAGAGAGGGAGGGAAATAAACAGCTGTCAAAATATTTGAAATATGTAAATCACAATAAAATTCATAAAAGATTACTGTAGTGTCATGATTTGGAGAAAAAAATGAAAAGGGACCAAAGGCACTGGCATTTTTGACATGGACATTTGGACATTTATATTGTAGGCTATGCAACTGTGCCAGGATCAGAGACAATGGCTAAGTATGACTAACACCAATGATCTCATGCACTTTCACTAGCACAATCCCAGTCATGACACAGCATTGCAACCAACAGTAGGATGCAGTAGGAAAAAGCATTCACATACAAAGTAACACACGTTTCTGATTATTTTGAAAACTCTCCAGATTAGACTATAATAAGTTTGATTAGTCTACAGATTTCAGTCAACTGGATTTAGTTTTACAATTTATTTCCAGACTCCATCCACTCTTTTTAAGGTCTAGGCCTATTTTATGATCTGCTGTAAACAGCAAGTTAGACTGAACAAAAATATCTAAATCAATAATTAAAATAAATGAAAATACTTTGTAGCATGTAATGGGAAAAAAATAGCATAAATAATGTTTTCATGAATGGTGTTTCAGGTACTTTGTTAATCAGTAGCAGTGATGATGATACATTTGATCTGAACGTTACTTTGGTACACGCAAATAATTTCGCTCTTATAAATTACAATATTGCCACTTCTATCTTTGTTCCCGGGCCTTGCCCTGGAACATGTATATGATATTAGCAAGAGTACTTTGGAACAAGAGCGTGAAGAAACTCGTAGTCGGGGCTTACACTTTTTCCACCCCAAAACATGGATAGATCATAATTTTGTATTGAGTGTTGTGTCAGATTTTTGAAAGTGCAGGTTTCGGGTAACGCCCACTGAGTTCCCTGATCCTCGGACAGGCAGGCAGAGTGTAAAATGGCGCACAGCTGTCGGTGGCGGTTCCCTGCTCGGCCCGGAGGGAGCACCAACTCGGGCACCGGGAAGAGAGCGGGCCGAATCCGGGTCACCGCGTCCCTCCGAAATGATACTGGGGCTCATACGAACTCAATTGGGCCAAAGGCCGGTTTCGATGCGGCGGTGCAAGTCTCCGCTGCAATCGAGAGCAACCTGCAGAAATTTCGGGATGTTTTGGGGGAGTCAAGCGGGTCCAGCAGCGGGGAGGTAAGCAAGACCCCAGCTAACTAAGCTAGCTACAGCTCTAGCCAACGTTAGCTGACTTGTGATTTTTATTTCACATAGCTATTCAGATACATAGCGTACTAGGACACAGTCTTGTCAGCAGTAACGCTTTATTACCTTGTAACAACTTCTGCGGCTTTACCTTCCTAGCGTAACCATAAATGTAGTAACATGCGCTCATCCATGTGCTGTTTTTCTGCTCAGTGAGGACTGGGACTGTTTGCAAAGCAACGTTGGCTGATTTGCTACTAAGCAAGATCTGCCTATCTAGCTAGCCAATATTGGCTAACACTGGTAATAATGTTAGCTTTATGATAGCGATGAGGGTTAACAGTCAGTGAATAACATGAAACCGACGTTATCGTGTAACGTTAGCTTAACTTACGTTGATGAAGGACAGGTCTGCTCTCTTCGAAGAACAGTAAATTACCCTCAGGTTCACTAATATTATAGTAAGTTAAATTGTAAGTTCGTTTTAGACTTACATATGTATGTCCAAGTTAACATACCATAACATGAAAACTTTGTCTTGACACTGATTCTCTGGCTTGCACGCGATAGAGCATTATTAGGAAAGCTGTAACGTTATTTGTCAGTGCTTTGATTTTGACAGCATTGTCTTGAGCTAATCATGCTTATGCAATGCATCAACAAAGTTAGCTAACTGAGTTAGTTTGTGGTAGATCATCTGCCATCGTAGTATAAACCGCATCTATGGCTTTGCGTGATCAACTGATAGAGAAACCTAACGTTACCCTCTGAAATGTGATTGAGCTGGAAGTGTTACCTGATGTGCGTAAGCTAAGTTGGCTAACAAGCTACTCAGGACTGCGTGTTCAGTTTCACAGCTAGCTACAGTACGCTTCAGAGAAGTGTCCCTAGTCAGATGAAGTCACTCAACGCAAAACATTCCAAATAACTGAATACTAGGTTTCCGAACATGAAAATTGTGTTATTAAGAAATATGTCCGTGACAGTTGTATGCTGTTTATATGTGCGTGCCAAACTGTCTGGGGTTTAGTCTTGAGCTGATGTCACATTTAACTTGGTTTTATCGGAGTAGCCTGGAGTAGGTAGATATATTTGCCACGGGTGTTTATTCCACAATGTTTCTAAAGCTTTAATATTGCCACCGCGTAGCAGTTCAAGCAAATGTGTCTTTATAAACATGAGATAGCTAGGTCTATCGACAGAATGACTTCTGAGTTACGGGCAACAGCGCTAGCTGGCATCATTAGCTAGCAATCTGCTACTATGAAATACTCTCGCTGCGTTTTTGTTATACATAGCGAGTATTTATAAGTGTGAATATTTTGAGTATGATTAATAAGCTTCCTCTGCGGTTTCTTCCTTAGACTTGGCCCATTCTTAAGGACCGTTATGTATCACGCTAAGTGTCGTAGCAACTGTTAGCTACCATGCTATTGCTGATGCATAGGAAAATGGGAGGTGGACATGTTTTTTTCGTCCTCACTCAGTGCGTAGTACCAAAATAATTTCAGAGATGGCCACACAGGAGAATGTGAATGAGCAATCGTCTTACAGGCATGTAAACTATTACTATATGCGTGAAATTATGATGGAAACGTTTTTTATTGTGACAAATGAAAGCAGTAGTTTGAAAGCAAGCGGTCTGACGGTCAATGTTACAATAACACCGCGCCGTTTGAGAGACACAATTATGTGGGGGTGTGTTACGGCTGAGCTTACAACCATCTTCCCTTCTCGCCATCATACGCTGTAGTAGGAGCACAAGGCGGTGCTGTTTGACATTGTATCTCTTATGAGGATACACTGTGAGGTTATCCAAACCTTTAAGGGATTTTAATAGTGAAACAAAATACGCTGGATTTATTTTAAAAAGGCGCTTATTCTGAAGGTGTCCCTCTTGACAGTTTGTAAACGTGTTTTGTTTTCTATATAATAAAGGACAGCCAACAAGCACGTGTGCGCAACAGTTACTTTGTTGACCTGTCACTAGCAGTATGTGTAGGTTATTTTACTGCAGATGAAAAGTTTATAAATCGGTGTTGATACGTTTTAACTAAGGGCTGTAGAATAGAATGCCATTAATTTAGATAACTACTTGTTAATTTGTTAATGTATGCTAAGATGTAAAAAGCATCCTTAACACTGAGCAGTCATGTGTTAGGACATTGTGAAAATGGACTAAATGGATAGGCCAGGCTGTAGTAGAGGCAAACAAGTTGATTCTTGCACTGAAAACTGGCTCATTTTAGGGCTAAGTTTCACTTCTACAGTTGTGGTCTGAAATAAAAACCCCGGTCCCCAAACTAAAGAAGTCTTGAATTTCCCCTTGGGGATCAATAAAGTATCTATCTATCTATCTATCTATCTATCTAAAGTAAGTTTGCCACCCGAAATATATGAATACTACTGCAAAGCGAGGGCACAGACAGTCCAAAATCCTCATGGAACTTGCAACTTGTAAAAAGTTGCAGACGCAGCTTTGTGATTTCATTCAGAGGGGGTTGTTGCGCCTGGGTCGGATTGTGTGGCTCATCGTAGCCTGCTGAGCTCAGGGAGCATCCTGAGGCCAACGTGTGCAGCGCCCCTCCTTAGTGGCTGACGAGCATGGAAAGCACAAAGCTGACTGAACTTGTGTGTTGTGTGGTCTGGTCTGGTCTCGCAGATGGTTTTTACAGTTGAGCATCCTGGGCCGGGGCTGGGAAATCTGAACTTGTGGTTGCTAGGCTCAGTCCTGGAAGCGTTGCCCAGACAAAAAGATTGGGAGAACTCTTTTTTTAAATTATTAGCTGTTTATTACTTGATTAAACAGCTTTATCCATACAGTTTTATCTATCAGTTTAAGTAAAAAAGATTGAATGATTAGGTTTGAACACTTTGGTATACTACGGACCAACTTGAGTGTTTAGATTCTTTTTAAAATCAACTGTATTTGTTTGGGAGCTGTTGCATTCAGCCATGTCCTAATGCAAGGAAATGTATGGAGTCTGCCTGTGGCTTAGGCTACTGTTACAATTCGGCATCTGCTTGCACATCTTAAAAGGATCTCCCTTTTCTTCAAAGGATCATAATCAGTAGCAAATGCAAATGGAAGGGGGGTGGGGGCAGAGACGCTGAATAGATGGAGCACATGCTTGCTCTGCCCCACTGATTTCAGCCGGCAGAGAAGAGTCCAGCAGGTGTTTGCCCCATTTCTCTAAAGAAGCTCCAGCCCCTACCCCCCACATCCCCCCACCCCACTCCTCCTCTTCCCAGACGGCACACGGGGTAGGAGCAGGAAGCTTTGTGTCTGCTTTTATTCCTCGGCTTGTGAGGCACAAGCTGGCTATCCCGGCGCAGATGCGGATATCAAAGGGTGCAGGGCAAGTTTCACAACCACACACACACACACACACACACACACACCTCTCCCCTGGGAGGCTGGCTCACTCGTGGGGCCCTCCCATCCACAGGGCTTTATTATGGCTTTATGAAACCACGCCGAGCCGAGGCAGCCGTGGGCCTTTCTTTGATATGGTTAAGGGGTGGTCTCTTATGTGGAGCTCTCTGAGGCGCACGCTGCCCGCCGCACCAGACACCCAGCCCAGCATCCCAGCAAATGGTCATGTTTGTGTAGAGCAGTTGTTTGCTTTTATCCTCGATTTGTTTGTACACATGCTTTTAAAGGTGTACTCAAACAGTCCCCACAAAGGTCACTGATGGAATAATAGCCGTTTGGTCCAGCGGAAGAAAACAAAAACAAATTAAAGCCTGTTACTACACATTAAGTAACTAAACCATAACAAAATGGACTAAATTAAACAAAATAAACTAGATTTATTGCTAAAACCACCAACTTTGCTGCGGTTGAATCCGCTCAGTGGAAGGGCTCATTTACTTTACAGGAGGAAAAGTGTGAGAAAAGCCTGCCCTGCCATTCTGCAGTAGACTATGCTGCTGTTTTACGAGCCCCATGGATGACTGACCCTGATAGAAAGCTTTGTTTCTCTCCCCATCCCTTCCTGTCCCTTTTTTCTGAGTGGTAGGCTGTTTGGTGACCCAGGTGCTGGCCATGTGCTTGGCCAAGGCATGTAGAGCAGGCCGGCCCTTTGTGATGCAGAGAGGAGAGAGGAGTCTTTCCGTGATCTGATCAGAGTTTTTCCCCGTCTCTTTCGTTTCTGCTTGTGTCTGCTCTTCCCCCCCACTCCTGTTGTGCCTCCAAGCTTTCTTGAATGACTCAGGGCTGTAACAGACATTGCACACATGCATAGACACAGTCTTTCGTCCTTTTTTAAAAATAAATATGCTCAGATTTGTTTCCTGTTGTCTTTCTTTTGTGCAGTGCTACTTCCCCAACTTACTTTTGTTTTACACTTTGCTCTGTAGTACTTACAGTACACTCTCACTACGTAGCTACGTAGTATACTCTCTCACCACTGCTTTCTTACATCACAGTAGACATCACATCTTCATGGCTTCAAATGCAGTAAGACTATGCAGCGGTAGCATGTCGATGCAGCACTGTTCTCTGTGACTAAGCACAAGTTGATGGTGTTGTTTACATGTCTTAGTGGCTCACTCTGTGGCGCCGTGCAGGATGTGGTTTGTATTAAATGGGTTCTTTCTGACATGTTAGGTGAGTGCTGTTTCACTGATGTGTTTTTCCCCTTTCCGTTTTAAGCGATGAGCACAGTCTCAGATCAGCAGCAGTTGGTTGTTTACATTTTGTGTGCTCCACACTGTTCCCAGGCATCACAAGATGTTGATGTTGACATGCTGCAGGGTCTTCTCTCTCTCTCTCTCTCTCTCTCTTCTTTCTTTCTTTCTTTCTTTCTTTCTTTCTTTCTTTCTCCCTCTCTCTCTTCTCTCTTTCTTTCTTTCTTTCTTTCTTTCTTTCTTTCTTTCTTTCTTTCTTTCTTTCTTTCTTTCTCTCTCTCTCTCTCTCTCTCTCTGACCTGCTGTTGTGTGTTTGAATGTGGGAGTGTCTCCTTCTCTGTGGTGTTCTCGTGTGCTAGGGACTCCCTCTTCGACAAGGCTGTGGGATGTTCTTTACATGATGCACACGGCCTGGAGCTCTGAACTAGTGCAGGATGTGGTTTAACAACCTGGGGTTTGCATGCCTCACTGCCTGGTGGCGTGGGATGTGTTCATGTGTTTCACAGTTGGATGGAAGAGGAGCCATTCACGGATGCCGCCCCAGCTTTAAAAAGCTTGCTGAACGTTAACACACCCTAATGTCTGCCCTAACAGCACACAACACGGAGTTGAATGTTACAATTTGCATTTTTTTTTGCCTTGATCTCTGACGTTAGCAGGATGCTGTTTACATGTCGGAAGCGAGTCTGCTGTACAGTCCTGACCTGTACGGTGGGGTTTGGGTGTCACCTACGCATGCAAATAAGAGGAGTGTGTGAACGAGTGCTCCCCAGAGCTGGGGTGTTGAGTTCTACTGTGCAGTTATCCACGCGATGACTTCAGAGCCAAACGATTGGCCTTTTGATGAGTTTTACTGGTTCTACCTCCTCTTGTGATAGATAGCTATAGCTGATAGCTATCCAGCCAAGCACCTAATACTGAATGTGGAAGATAACATTGATATATAAACAAAAAATGAAACCTTTTTAATGTGTCTGCTATGTTTTATAAGACATATCATGAGTGAAATAAGCAGTCAATGTCATTGCTGAAGATTTCTACTTCGGATCTACGTTTCGACCGATCAGTCACAGCCCAGGTGGGCTGATTCAGGCATTACATTTACATGTGTTAATGTAGCAGACACTTTTTCCAAAGCGACTTATGTCAAGTATAGTACAACGGCATTGTTACATTGTCCCCCGATCAACTTTTCTGGCTACTGCAGTCTAGCCCAGCTCCTTAACCACTACACTACCACTGTCCACCTGCATTATGAGGTTACAGCCCTCACTTCAGTGTTGCCTACGGTGGCCCAGACTGCTCACTTCAGAGCTGCCTGATTTCAAATGCCCCTCATCCAGCCTTAACTCAAGTCTGGGCCTGTCATACAACCTTGGTCCTGACCTGTATGTAATGCAACGTTGGCAGAAGCAGAGAAACACACATGGAACACACTCCTTTAGTGAAGTTTCATCCTCCAGTGCCTCGTGCCAAATCAGAACAGCTCAGAGGACACCTACGCGGCGTTCGCTCTCGTCAGATTTGCCTCTGGGCGTGTCGTCACAGGGGGACGCTTCCCAGGCGCGTGCACGCACACACACACACACACACATACACACACACACTGCCTGTGCAGTTTATTAGAGAACACAACGCTCAATCTAGACACATACGTAGTACTGTACCCAGGATAGATATTAGTCACCTCCTTAGATGCAGGAGCAGATGTGGCAACTGCATCAGAGAAACATAAAATGTAAATGAATGTTTCAGTCTTTGAAACAACCACTGGGTTGTCTTGATAACAATAGTGTCTGAAGCTATGTGTGGTCCGATATCTGTTATCTTTGCCATACATTAAAGGGATATGATGGGCCAATCATGCTGCTGGATCCATACGTTAAAGGGATATGATGGGCCAATCATGCTGCTGGATCCATACGTTAAAGGGATACGATAGGCCAATCATGCTGCTGGATCCATACGTTAAAGGGATATGATGGGCCAATCATGCTGCTGGATCCATACGTTAAAGGGATACGATAGGCCAATCATGCTGCTGGATCCATACGTTAAAGGGATACGATAGGCCAATCATGCTACTGGATCCATACGTTAAAGGGATATGATACAGTAGGCCAGTCATGCTGCTGGATCCATACGTTAAAGGGATATGATAGGCCAATCATGCTGCTGGATCTCGTGAGTGGAAATGAAAAAGCGGTCAGTAGCAATTGACCTTCTTGTGAAGTTGACAGTTTGCAACATCAATTGCATGCTGTTTACCAACGTCAGCGTCTATACCCTTGAAATGTGTACCTTTTGTAGTGTGTTTCCGGCCCAGTTTTGTTCTCTGATGCTGATGGTATGTTTCGACATAAATGCCTAATAACAGCGTCTACTGAAGTGAACGCATGTGATCGTGTTGCTGCTGAGAAGAAACTTGCAAATTGTGGCTAGGAGTCAGTTCACCAGGGGAAAAGCACAGGGGCTGAAAGTTACACAATGTGTCACAAGTGAATTTCCCATAATGCCCCTGATGGCTTTGACCTCTGATGGGAAGTGGTAATGTCTCTTGTTTCTGTAATGTCACCTCGGGGGTCCCAGTCAGACTCTCTGACGTTAAGCAATCAGTCAAACCCACAGGGTCAAATGAGTCAGAACACCTTTCTTGGATTCGATCACTAGCCTCCACCACACACACACACACACACACACACACACAATAGCATCAATACTCGGCCCATGTCACGCAACACAGGAACAGCTGCTCCTAAGTGGACCTGTGGTCATTTTATATACGAGTGACTCACTTCTTCCTGAAACCTTCAAGGCAATGTGCTCAATGTGTCTCTACCTGAAGCTCAGTGCAGCAGGCCTGTGAATAGTGGCAGGTAGTGAGTGGTGATTTCATGCGGCTAATGGATGTGGTGGCAGAGAGAGAGAAAATCAGTGCACTGTTGTAAATGTCACACAAAAAGCTGTCAGTACAATACAACACTTTGCTCATGACCTCTATCTTCTGTTCTCATTCTTTCTCTCTCTCTTACTCTCTCTCTCTCTCTCTCTGTCTCTCTGGCTCCCCTTTCCCCTTTTCTGTCACACTTTTTTTGTCATGCTCTCTAAATCACTACGCCACTCAGTGGAAAGTGTTGACACCTTCTTCAGCAGAAGAGTCAGCTCGAATAGAAGTGCAATAGCCTCATTATCGTCTGCATTTGCACGTAATGTATTCAGTGACTAATTATGGTTTCAATTTGAGAGGCTGTGAAACACATTGGGTGTCCCAGAGTGTCAAGCACCTTTTATGATGCACCTAATGATCATACTAAATGAGTAAAGGGTTCTGTCCTGAGTGCCTTTCAGTCTGAGAATGACTGTTTGGGGAGGAAGGAGAGTCTCCAAAAGTGGTCACACTGCTGCGATGTCTGTTGTAGTTGTACAATGAGATGGATTTTATGAGCACGTTTGTTCTGTTTACAGGAAGAGGCGTTCGGTGGCTTTTGTACAGTCAGTGAAGGCAGAAGAATACATAGTCCTGCAAGGACCTTTTCAGGTGAGCCAAACGCTAGTGAGGTTGACTAATTAACCAGTTAAAAAAAATCAGCACAGATAATTCTCTTGGAATACTGATGACTAACCTGCATCTTTTTTCTCTATTTTGTTTTTTGTTTGTTTGTTTGTTTGTTTTTTCTTAGTCCCACCATCAGCTCCTGCAACTCCAGAGAAGAAGCCCAGGGGGCGTCCGCCCAGGGCACAGGCCACACACAGAGTGGGCAGCGCCACTGGCCCCGTGCCTGCGCCTTCTGTGCCCTCCTCTCTCCCCCACAGAGATGCCACAGTCTCGCACACAGAGAAGGTCAAGCGGCCGCCGGGAAGGCCTCCCGGGTCAGGCGAGAAGAGGAGAGGCCGCCCGCCAGCCTCCGCTAGCCACAGGGGCTGGCACCAGAGCGGCCACGGGTCATCGGACGAGGCACCGGCCGGAGGCGTCGCCGGCGCAAACGAACACGGTCCGACGGCAGCCCAACACGGCAAGCACGCAGGGGACGAGCGGGAGGGGGGTAAGATGTCCAAGCTGGGCAAAGTGCCCAAGCTGAAGAGGCTGCAGGATGCCAAGATGGGCCCGCTCAAGTCGCGGCTCAAGGCAGTGGCTCGGAAGGGCGTGCCGGTGCCCGTCGTGCCGAGGCGGAGGAGGGGGAGGCCGCCCTCAGCGGAGCGCCTGAAAGCGGAGGCCGCTGCAGCTGCCGCTCGCTCAGGCTCGTCCGCTGCCACCGCTTTCGCCGAGCTGTCCCTTCCAGACGCACGCACCGTCAAACAGAAGGCCTTCAGGGTGCGCGGCAGGGACAGAGGGCTGGACCTCCAGGCTGCCCAGCAGCAGCAGCAGCAGCAGCAGCAGCAGCAACATGCCAAGCTCAGGGCTCCCCACGCCGATTCACAACCCGACAGCCCCACGGAACCCCACAGCCCGCCTTCCTCGAAGTTCGGGAGGCCCCTGGGGCTGCGTCAGAGCCCGCGCCACATCAAGCCCGTGCGTATCGTGCCCCCTTCCAAGCGCACGGACGCCACCATTGCCAAGCAGCTACTGCAGCGTGCCAAGAAAGGTGCCCAGAAGAAGAAGCTCCTGGAGAAGGAGAGCGTTGGCAGCGGTGGACCGCCGGGCATGGACACGGGTATCCGGCGCCGGCGGAGGACCCCGCTCAAGAACATCCGGCAGTTCATCATGCCCGTGGTGAGCACCGTGTCCCGGCGCATCATTAAGACGCCCAAGCGCTTCATCGAGGACGAGACCAGCTTCAGCGCCCCACCTCCCCAGAAGGTGTCCCGCCTGGACACGCCCGCGTACGTCTCGGCGTCCGTGGCGACAGTGGCCGCCTCCCAGCCTAACGCGGCGCCTTCCCCCACGCTGGCAGCCACTTCCTCACCCTCGTCCGCCGCGTCTGCGGGTCCTGCCGCCGGCACCACCGCCGCCGTGGACAGTCTTCCCCCTCCCCCTCCCCCCGTGGTGTCCGTTGTCCCCACCAACAGTGGCAGCGGCGGCAGCGTCCCCCCGGGTCTCCTGAACAACGCGGCGATGGCCGCAGCGGCGGGCGGAAGCTGCAACAACAGCAACAGCAATGGCGGGCGCTTCAGCAGCAGCGCGGCGTCGTGCGGCTCCAGCGCCGTCTCGCAGCACTCCTCGCAGCTCTCGTCTGGCGAGTCCTCGCGCTCCAGCAGCCCCAGCCTGGACGACTCGTCCTGCGACTCGCAGGCCTCGGAGGGCACGCAGGCGCTGTCCGAGGAGCCCGACCGCTCGCCGGGCTCGTCCCAGGGCGACCACGAGCGGGAGGAGGAGGAGGAGGAGAGGAGGAGGAGGAGGCCGCACTGATGCATTCCTCGCGCCCGACCTCGCCGCTGTCCGAGCACGAGCGGGAGCACACGAGGCGGCTGGAGAGAGGACGACGTGGGCGGCGTGGGCAGGGCGTGAGGAGCGGCGCCAGCTTGGTGGGCAGGGGCAGAAGTGGCCTGATGGGGCCGAGGAAGAAGACCATCATCAGCCCAGCCACCGGCATCCTCATGTCGTCCTCGCAGGTGGGCGCGCACCAGGCCTCCTCGGGCTCGTCCCCTCCTCCCCCTCAGCAGTTGCACCCGCCGCCAGGCTCCTCGTCCAGTGCGGCGGGCGGCGGGGACCACCACCCCCACTCCTCATGGATCATGCCGCGCAGCATCGCCCCGTTCCTCTCCGGCCCGCCATGCACGCGGCGTGCCACGACAAGCGGCGCTCCATCCTGCGCGAGCCCACCTTCCGCTGGTCGTCGGCGCCCTCCCACAAACCCGAGTGCTTCTCCTCGGCCAAGTACGCCAAGGAGGGCCTCATCCGCAAGCCCGTTTTCGACAACTTCCGGCCCCCGCCGCTGACCGCCGAGGACGTGGGCTTGGTCCCCGGCTCGGTCTCCGGAGGCGCGCCGCCCTCCGGGTTCACGGCCTCCCCCAGTGGCAGCGCTGGATCGAGCAGCCGGCTCTTTTCTCCACTGCACCACCACCACCATCAGCACACCTCCTCCCGCTTCGAGGGCTCGTACCCCAAACGCAGCCCGCTGCTCCGCGCCCCGCGCTTCACCCCCAGCGAGGCCCACTCGCGTATCTTCGAGTCGGTCACCCTCCCCGCGTCGTCCGGCAGCAGTCCTGGCTCGCTATCCCCCCTGCAAGGCTCCTCTCCGTCCGGTAGGAGCATGCGCCACAGGAAGAGGAGGACCTTAGGAGCACCGGTGAGCGGACAACCTCGGTCTCCCTCGCACTCCATGACCCGGAGGAGCAGTCAGCCGGGTTTCAAGATGGGCAAGAGTCCCTCCGATCACAGGGGCAGCTCGAGCGGCAATGCCAGTAACTCCTCGTCCCTAACGGGGGTGGCCGTTAGCCCACTCGCTCCAAGTGCCTTAACCCAGCCTCCCTTCAGCACCTTGTCTCCAGGCGCTGCGGGCCTCTCCGGCCACGGTGGCACCGATGGACGCAAAGCTTCCTCTGCGGCCGCACCGGGCGGCCTGGGCGGCGTCGGCAACTCGGCTGGCTCGTCATCGTCCTCCCCGTCACAGCTCTTTCCCCTCTTCGGGCCCGGCGGGGGTGGGGGCGGCGGGAAGACGACTCGTGAGAGGAACCTCTCTGCCGGACATGAGGCGTCCACCAAGGAGAAGGACAGGGAGTCGGAGAGGAGCCGCGAGCGAGAGAAGGAGAACAAGCGCGAGGGGAGGAAGGACAGAGAGCGTAAGGGGAAGGACACGTCCTCCCACTCGGCGTCCGGCTTGTTCGTCATGGATGGGAAGGACTTGGAAAAGTCAGTCCCGACGCTTGCCCACAGAAAGACCCCAGGGAGGAAGAAATCTGTGTCGGCCGACTCCGGGGCTGAGGCCTCCCCAGCTGATAGCAACACTGTCAGCAGCACGCCCTCGTCCAACGGCCGGCCTTCCAAGAAAGACCGGCCGCCTGACTGGAATGCAGACGCGGACAGAGGAGGAGAAAAGGAGGATCAAGAGAAGACGAGTATGCCGCTACCGCCAGGGCAAACGGGCAAAGCCCCCACCACCAACCCTACACTGGAGTCCGTGTTGAACCGTGCAGAGAAACAACCGGTGGCCGACAAGCAACTGGCCGGGCTGCTGAAGAAGGCGAAAGCACAGCTGCATAATATTGAGAAGTCCTTAAAGCCAGTAGAGCAGCCGAAAGTGCAGGTGAGGTGGTGCACATCTCCCCAGGGTGTCCGCATGGTCTTAAAAAATGTAAAGAATTCTAAAATAATATGAATTTTTGGCCTTAAAAAGTTACTTGTAGCTTGTATTTGTTGCATTTACTTTGCAAATGATTCTGTTTTACCAGTATGTTGAGATATGTTTTACCAGTATGGGAATGAAATCAGTCTTAAATGTCCTTCATAATAGTCTCAAAATGGTCTTAAAAAGTCTTAAAGGAGAATTTTTCACATAGATCTCTCATAGTTCTACCTTGCTCAAGTTGCTGCAGCCAACAGCTAGAGCTGCCAGGCAGCTACAGTGCTACATTCTGGGGGCATTGTTCATGAGCCCCCATGTTCATGCCCCCAGAGTGTAGCACGAGCCTCCCCCTCTGATGGGTCTTTTGCCTCTTAGCACAAGGTTTCGGCTAAGACAGGATAAAAGTGTTGTCGAAAGGCATGAAATGAGTCACTATCACATAAAATACATTCTCAAAAGTTCAAAATGAAATTTGGGAAAGTCCATAGTTGGGTGTCACAGCACCAGGGGAATTCTCAGCTTTGTCTTTGATGTGAGATCAGAATGGGGGAGGGTTACTGAATGCTGCTGCTTTCACAGATATGAAGTGTGCTTTTTCTACATTGTCTTGTAGTGCAGTGTCTCTTCCTACATTGTATTACTGTGTGTTTGGAAAGTTAGAGGTCATAGTGTGTTGATCTCTGACCCTGACCATGTTTGTTTGTTTGTTTGCTTGCTATTTCCGAAAGGGTCAGGAGAGTGACTCCTCGGAGACGTCTGTGCGCGGTCCCCGCATCAAGCATGTGTGTCGGCGTGCCGCGGTCGCTCTGGGCCGACATCGGGCCGTGTTCCCAGACGACATGCCCACCCTCAGTGCCTTGCCCTGGGAGGAGAGGGAGAAGATCCTGTCTTCCATGGGGAACGATGGTGAGACATGGGATAGAAGTGGTGTTTCTCTCACCCTACCCCACACACACACACACACACACACACACGTCCATACACATGTAGCATCCCCCACCTCTCCTGCTGTTAATTGGAGTGCGCTCCCCGAATTCTTTAAATTGCGAGAAATCTCTTTCTCTAAGGTTTAATTAATGCAGTATTATAAATAGGTAATTATCACTAATGTTTAAACACTTCTGTTATAACCACTGTTTTAAATTGTACTAAACAGATAATGAATCCTGTCACACTTAACAGAATACACTAGGCTATATCACTCAAGTGACTACCAACTAAGACCTAGTATAATACTGTAGGCCTATTCAACTAATAAGACTTGTCAAAATTAAATTCTGTGTGAACTATGCACTTAACACTAACTGTATCTCTGGAGGTAATACAGGTCACTGCTTTAGCATAATCAACCTTATAAATAATCTATATGCAATATTCATGCAATATCACTTTTAAAGTCATTAAACATGTGCACTAGCAATTACCAAACCAACATGAATTATTCAAAAGGCAAACACAAATACGTTTAACTATTTACTTCGAAAAAAAATATATCACCTATATACACATTCAAATTTCAATCAAAATTACCTTGCTTTTAGTCCTTTAGCAAATGCACCAACTCAAATCAATATACTCCCAATGCAAATCAAAACCAAAACATCTAGCTGGCAAAAGCTAAATACACACAAATTCACACACACACACACACACACACACACACACACACACACACACACACACACTGTAACGGTGGTCTCTGACACAAGAAAAGGAAATGATTATTTTGGGCGCCAGGCAGCGTTAAATCTGCCGTGTCATTAAGACCACGTCACCCTTCCCATTTTAAAGTTGACAAGAAAAGAAACAACACAGCATATGGTTTTCAAGCAGGTGATGCAGTGTATTAAACAAAATGGCATTCAGTTCAGGACGTCGGCCACGTCGACAACAGTTCAATAAATCTAACAAAATGCTACGTCTATGGTGACTCACACAAACAAAACAATAACCAAAAAACAAACAAATGAAAACGAGCGGCCTAGGAGGGGCTAGATAGATAGATAGATAGATAGATAGATAGATAGATAGATAGATACTTTATTGATCCCCAGGGGAAATTCAAGCAAGTGTGTGTGTGTGTGTGTGTGTGTGTGTGTGTAGCCTATATGAGCGTGTGTGTGTCCCGGGAGGAGAGCAGCAAGGAAGAGATGAAAACGACGGAGGCCTAGTTGAAACCAAAGTTTTTGGAGGAGGTTTAGGGAGGTATAGGCTCGATTAGCCAGGCAAAAAGTGTAGCCTAACACTTCACACTAATCCAATAGCACAGTACCTTCATAATCCACACGTCTGTTCCAAAAATCCACGTTCACTTCCAGTAGTCCAATAGGTCCATAGATTTTAGTTTACTTCCAGTAGTCCAATAGGTCCATAGGTTTTAGTTTACTTCCATCAAAGCGCTTCCAAACTTCCACCGAGCTACCACAACCTCCGACACAACGCATTGACTGAACATTCAACTCCCCGCCTGTTTGACAGCTCACTTCCTATTTTGTTTAAAGCCAGACTCCAGCTCATGACCTCCACCACACCTGATTGACTAGTCAATTAGAAGGTCACTAAGCCAGCGAACTACTTTAAGTGACAATAGTGAGGAAGTAATATATAATAAAAGTGTGATGTAGTGAAAATAAGTAAATAAATATATTTGGGTGGATTAAATATTTGACATGACAGAAACGTGATTCTGTCACAACACACACACACACAGTGGTCATCTCTCTCTCTCTCACAGTCCCCTCGTTACACCAGCCACATGACCAACAGTGCACATGCCTCCACTCCTATCACTATATGCAGCCATTCAGTCCATGACAACATTGTTTGTTTTTGTTTGTTTGCTATCAGACAAATCGTCAGTGGCAGGCTCGGAGGAGGCTGAGCCACAGACCCCTCCCCTTAAGCCAGTGACGAGGCAAAAGCCGATCCACGAAGCCCAGCCCAAGAAGGGCCGGCGGTCCAGGCGCTGCGGGCAGTGTCCTGGATGCCAGGTCCCCGAGGACTGTGGCGTCTGCACCAACTGCCTGGACAAGCCCAAGTTTGGTGGACGCAACATCAAGAAACAGTGCTGCAAGTGAGTCTGGGTCCCCTGGACCTGCAGATTCTTATAAACATTTACATGTATTCATTTAGTAAACGCTTTTTTGTAAGTCTCTTTTATCCAAAATGAGGAATAACATTCAAGCTGCAGTACAGAGGAGACCTTAGGTAGCAAACAATACTACATCAATCAATACTATTACCAGAGGATGAGAGTGCAGCCGTTTTAAGTGCTAGTCAAAGTGTAGTTGAAGGAGAAAGTATCATAATATCTTAAATATATTTTTCTTCCTTAATTCAGGCCTTCAGTACATGTCTTACTCCGTCTGGGATTGTAGAAGGGCAGGCATTAACTTTGATCTGGAGCAGAATGAATGTTTTTGTTTTGTTCAGTTGATTGATTAATTTTCTGTGTGTGTGTGACTGGTGGTGGTTTGTGAGGTTCCCCTTTTACTGTAAAGTGCTTTTCGGTGCCTTGAAAAGCTCTATATAGATGCAATGTGTTGTTGTTGTTCTTGACTGTAGTTGTGATTGTTGTTGGAAAGTCATTGTTGTTGGTTCTGTCATTGCAGAATGAGGAAGTGCCAGAACTTGCAGTGGATGCCTTCAAAAATGTTTATCCAAAAGCAAGTGAAAGGTCTGTGTCGGGGGAAAAAATCAATCCTTTTATCAATCCCCCAATTCTTTAATTTCTTATCCAAAGATTGGACATCAATCCATTCGTATGTCTTAACTCTGTATTGTCCCCCCAATGTCTTCTGTTTGTAGGTAAAAAGGACAAGAAGAAGAACAGAATGTCTGAAAAAAAGGAGTTGCATTACTCGGTGAGCACAGCTGCCCCAGAGGCCAAGCCTGCGCTGAGAGAGGGCCCTTCTCAGAAGAAGAGCGATGCTCTGCCCTCCAAGGCAGCAGAGGAGAAGCTGAAGCAGCAGCAGCAGCAGGAGGAAGAGGAGGAAGAGGAGGAGGAAGATGACTGCTCCCCGACCCCTGAGCCAAGTCCTCCATCCGAGGAGGAGGATCCCTCATCACCACCCTCCACCCCCACACCCGAGGAGTCCAAGCAGCCCCCGCCGCTCAGCAGCGCTCCCTCCAGGAAGGATCGGAAACTGCAGCAGCAGCAGCAGGCCACCACGTCTCCCCAGTCCGGCCATAAAGACCCTTCCCCATCGCCTCCCACCCAGTCACAATCCCCAGGCCAGACACCCCCAGAGGTCCCCTCAGAACCCCCCCCACTCCAAGAAGGAGCCGCTCGCCAAACCCCCCTCTGATGGCAAAAAGCCCCAGCAGCAGCTAGCGTCCCAGCCTCCTGTGCCTGACACAGGTCAGTGCTGGCTCCTGTGCCTGGACCCTGTTGAGCTGAATGATCATGATGTGAGTGAAAGCATCTTTGCTTTAATGTCTCATCCACTCTTTTTTTCTGCCTTTTCACCTGTTCAGGGCCCGACACAAAACACTTGAAGAAACTCGCTGCACGCTGTGCACCAGCGCCCAAGCCCAAACTAAAGGAGAAGGTGGGTTTGAGTTTTGCTCTCCGTCTTCTGACCTCTCATAGAGCCACTGTTGTTGTCTCAAGAGGAAGTTTCTATTGACTTTTCCACTGTAACGGATGTCCTGTGTTTGCCACTCCCCCCCCAGCAGGAGAAGCAGGTAGCCATTAAACCGGACGGCGGTACTTTAAACTCCTTGAGCACTCCCTCGACTGGGGTTCGGACCGAGCAGCAGCAGCAGACGGCGCCCTGCGACGGAGTGCGACGCATCAGAGTGGATTTCAAGGAGAGCCATGACATCGACAACGTGTGGGAGATGGGCGGCCTGAGCGTCCTCACATCTGTGCCTATCACGCCGCGTGTGCTGTGCTTCCTCTGCGCCAGCAGCGGGAACGTGGAGGTGAGGCCGCCACTCACGTTGCTGGCCGCCGAGTGGTCAGCGCAGGGATTAAAGTTCTCCGTCGCTACGATGAATGTCCATCAGTTGGTGTCTGTAGAGGCCATGATATCATTAAAAGATGAACCCTAGGACAAGTATGTGTCTCTTCAGGCACACGTGGTAGAAAATGAATCGCTTTTATTTTGAAACTTATTTCATTCTCATGGCTCCTCCTGGTTACAATGAGTGGTGTAACAAAGGCGTTGTCATGGCAGCATTGGTGCTGTTGTAAGTAGTCCCAGCGGTGGGAACTCCCCAGATTTAGATTTGTTTACATGTTTTGTCACAATTTTTTGACCTGAATTGGCCTTTGGTCGTCTTCTCACCCTGTGTACTGGTTGTCCATATCAGAGCTTTATAAGAGATATGATAGTCCGTATGTTGACGTGCAGTCATTTCCGTAACAGTCAAATAGGCGTTCTTCAGGTATTATTTGTCAGCCGTTCAGCTGTTTGTGGATTGGCACCTGTGTTTGAATCAGGAATTAGTGAAAGCCTTCAAACAGTCTTCATAGTTTATCACATTAGATCCAGCTTGAAAGCCTAAAAGACTGCAATGAATTAAACAGACCAGTGGTTTTCTACGCTCCTTGAAAGTAGTGTGGAAAGTACTTGACTTTTAGATAAACAAATTCAAGGACTCAAGTCCGTGGCATTTATCAAGAGCCCTGAAAAGTGCTTGAATATTCTGTCGACTGCTGCATGAAATCATAAGGGCCTCTGACGGCATGTCTGTCTCGCTCCCTCCCGTCCCAGACTGGATGCATGCCTTCTCTGTGACATCCGGGGGCCTTGATCAATATTTCAGCTGTTGTATTTTCAAATACTGCCTGCAAAACGCTACCCACTCACTGAGATCAGGCAATTATTCTTCAGATAAATGTTAATGTGAATCTCTTGACGTGTGTATAATTTGTCACTGCCTCCAACTCTTCTGTACTGCAGCAGACGGTTAAGGCGTGGCTCTGGCTCTGTCCAAATCAGCTGTCAGTACTGAAGTGCTTAAGAGGACTGCAGGCTGACAGCTTTGAGATAATAAGGAACCCATGAAGTCAAGAGTCCCTCACTGATAACCCCCCCCTCCATCCCAGTTTGTGTTCTGCCAGGTTTGCTGTGAGGCCTTCCATCTCTTCTGCCTGGGGGAGTCGGAGCGCCCCTTAGAGGCGCAGCTGGAGAACTGGTGTTGCCGGAGGTGCCGCTTCTGCCACATCTGCGGACACCCGCACCAAAACACCAAAGTAAGAGTCACTCTCAGCGTGCCGCCTTTTGGTAAAAGAAACCATCTGTGTTTGTGGTTGAGAGTCACCAAGTACAGTACACATTACATTCTTATGAGTAACACGGCAAGTGTGCAAAATAAGCAGGACTTTAATCAAAAGCATTCAATGCCTCCAGCAAAGTGCACTGAAAACTGTACTTGTAATCACAAAAAACGTTAATGGGAAAGTCATGTTTCTGGAGTGAGTCAGCTGTCCACTCCTTCAACAAAAACATTTCTGTGGTAGCATTTGTTTCTCCCCTGTCATCTTGAAGTGGCCATATCTAGACAGCTCTGAATGAAAAACTACTGTGACTAATCCTGTTTGGACGGCCCTCACAGAAGTCTGGTCTCCCCGCGTTGCCTTAAGAGAGAGCCTGCAGAGGTACTGAAAAGGTGGCCCAACAGGACTTGAGGCTTAAGTCACTCTCTCACCGAGCTTATGTCTTTTTGCACTGTTTGTCCCATCCCTTCCCCCGTAGCAGCTGCTGGAGTGTGACAAATGCCGGAACAGTTATCACCCTGAATGCCTGGGCCCTAATCATCCCACCAGACCCACACAGAAAAAGAGAGTCTGGGTGCGTATGGGCTCGGCCACTTGCAGGCCTTTTGTCCTCTGTGTGTCTCGTTGTCATGTGATCGCGGGAGAGCATCTATAGATCCTTTTGGAGGTTGATATAAACAATGCCCATTCAGAGAAATGTTTTGTAAGTGTGATTAAATGTATGTATAGGCGTGTTGTATACGACTGGGTGAGAAATCAGAAACCAATTCATGCTCTCAATTCAATCTCCCCACAGATTCACATATGCTAACCTGCTGCTAAACTGTGTCTGTCTGTGAAATGGGATTAAAGTCTTGAAGGCATATTATGTACTTCTGGATAGTAGACCATGAATGCAGTTCAACCAAAAGCTTGGTCTTCATCCCTTCTGTTTCCCCCCTTCAGATTTGCACTAAATGTGTCCGCTGTCAGAGCTGTGGGGCCACCAAACCTGGCAAGGCCTGGGACGCCCAGTGGTCACACGACTTCTCGCTGTGTCACGACTGTGCCAAACTAGTCGCTAAAGGTCAGTGTGGATTTCATTTCACTGGACTGGACATGCTGTTCAAAGAAATGAGGGAGCGACAGAACAAGCCAGCAAAAGAGTGAATAAGGGAGTGAGAGAGAGAGAAGAATGCGGAGAGACAAGTACACAGAACAGGAGGTGGAGAAATAGAAATAGAGAAAAGGAGAACAAAAAGGTGTGAGACAGGAGGAGGTGGAGAAAGATAAATGAGAGGGAGAGAGAGAGAGAGAGAAATAAAGTGGGAGAGGTGCAAAGAGAGTGAGGAGGTGGAGAAAAATGTGGGGAGACGGATACAAAGATGTTGGAGGAGAGAGAGAAAGAGTGTGAGTGACTATGAAAGAATAAACTGACTCTGAATTGTGCTTCCTTGCAGGGAATTCCTGCCCCCTCTGTGATAAATGCCATGATGACGAGGACTATGAGAGCAAGATGATGAAGTGCAGGAGTTGCAGGCGCTGGGTGCATGCCAAATGTGAAAGCCTCACAGGTAATACAGGAAGTACTTCAGCACTTTAAATCTGGTAATACAGCCTTCGGTTCAGATAATCACTGCAATATCATATAGAGGCCTCAAGGAGCACTGTTGTGATCAAAATCTCCACTTCAAGGGGGTGTGTGTGTGTGTGTGTGTGTGTGTGTGTGTGTGTGTGTGTGTTAGGTGTAAGAGTTCCCTCCTACACAACATGTTTGTTAAAAACAAGGATATTCTGATGTGTAGGTAGTTGCGGATGTGACAGAAAGTTTACCAGGGAGTTTTCTTTCTTTCTTTCTTTCTTTCTTTCTTTCTTTCTTTTCCCTCTGTGAAGATGAGATGTATGAAGTCCTGCCCAACCTGCCGGTGGCCTACACCTGCACCAAGTGCACGGAGAAGCAGCCTGCAGAGTGGAGGACGGCGCTGAAGAACAAGCTCCAGAGCTCTGTGCACCAGGTCCTCACCGCCCTGCTCAACTCCCGCACCTCCACGCACCTGCTCCGCTACAGACAGGTAAGCCCACCTGGACAGGGTCAAAAGAAGTTAAAGGGAAGGGCTGGAAATACTTTGAATGTTTGTTAATAGTTTTAGTGTTTTTAAAATTCTCTCTCTCTCTTTCCCATCTCTCTCTCGCTCCCTCTCTTTCTTTCTCTATCTCTCCTTCTCTCCCTCTCTCTTTGTCTCTCTCTCTCTCCCTCCCTCCCTCTCCCCTCTCTCTCTCCCTCTCTTTCTCTCTCTCAGCCTGTGATGAAGCCCCCCGAGCTGAACCCAGAGACAGAGGAGAGCCTGCCCTCTCGTCGCTCTCCTGAAGGCCCCGACCCACCTGTCCTGACCGAGGTTCCACCACACGCTGACTCGCCACCAGACCTTGAGTCCGTGGAGAAAAAGATGGAGTTGGGTCGCTACAAATCAGTGGTGAGATTATAGCGCTCCATTACACGCCTCAGTACCCGCCTTATATTATACTTACATTATATTAGATTATAAAGCCTGAGTACACGCCTTATATTATACTTACATTATATTAGATTATAGAGCCTCCGTACACGCCTTATGTTATACTAACATTATAGAGCCTCCGTACATGCCTTTGGGGACAACTCTAGTCTAACCAGTTAGTGGGGATGTTTGTGGTGTTGTGGTTAAGGAACTGGGCCAGCATGCAGTAGCCAGCAAGTTGTGGGTTTGATTCCTGGCTACACGGCTGTGCCCTTGGCCAAGGCACCTAACCCCTAGTTGCTGTCGGGTGACTGTTCAGACTGTGTCTGTAGTCTGTAAGTCGCTTTCGATAAAAGTGTCAGCTAAATAAAATGAAATATAAATAAATAAAAAAACAAACAATGTTCACATTTATGCTTTTATTTACTATTGCTTTTGTTTATGTAAAGCACATTACGGCCGAGTATGGCTTTGCTGTGCCTTTCTAAACGTTCACTTTTGCTCTTTTGTTTCAGCTGGAGTTCAGTGATGACATTGTCAAGATCATACAGACCGCCATCAACTCAGACGGTGGGCAACCAGAGAACAAGAGGGCCAACAGCATGGTCAAGGCCTTCTTCATCCGGGTGGGTGGAATTACAAGGCCTGCATGCTATTCACTGAGGTTTTCCCCAGAGCTTGCTAGCTCAGCTGCTAACTACCTTTCTCTGTTGCCCCCACCCCCAGAAAATGGAGCGCATGTTCCCCTGGTTCAAGGTGAAGGAGTCGAGATTCTGGGAGGCACAGAAGGGCTCAAAGTAAGTATCAACATCAGTTTTAAAGGGGTTTTATTTATATTTAATTTTATTTAGTTTAAATTAAAACAGTCAAAAATGACTTGAAATGAAATGGCAACAGAATGTGAAGGAATAGCCATTTTAAGATGCCTATGCTCTGTGCTGCCCATATATCCACCACAGGTTAATATGATAACTAGTCTGAGACCAGCCGTCTCTCTATATATCCACCACAGGTTAATATGATAACTAGCCTGAGACCAGCCGTCTCTCTATATATCCACCACAGGTTTTACCACTTTGCGCCTCAAAGATATACAATCAGGATGGTAATATGACTTCTCATCCTTGGACTTCCATCAAATTGAATGCAGCCCTATGGAAGAGACATTCAGGACAACTCCAATCCTACAGAGCTTTTCACACTGCCGCCCTTTAAGGGCCCTACTCCTTATCAACCATTACTATAGACTGTTTGTTTTGCTCACAACCGACTTAGCCACACGCCAACCCAGCAGCGTGAGCGAATGACGGGGGCATTATGCGGATTTACCCTCAGCTGCTGGACATCTGCCCCTGGCTCTTTGTGTGCCACACGATCAGATTTCCAATGGAAAGATCGGGCAGCTCAGCGCCGTTGGGCTGTTTGCGGCCGCACGAGCGGTGTCGCGTTTCTCAAGCGTAACTTTGACAGCTTGTGAGGCTGGCTTGCGGTTGGACTGTGGGTCCGCATAATTTGTTAGTGTGAAATATTCATAGGGTCAACCTGGCTGTTTGGAGGATCAGTTTTGTGGTGATGCTACAAACATGATAAGGAAGAAGGGCCGCAGGTGTCCTCGCTGTGTTTAAAAAGAAAGTGAAAAGGCTGCACTGTCTGTCACATTACCATCCTGACTGCACATCTTTGGGTTTATTACTTGTTGTCTTTTGGAAACTTCAAATGGTGAAGTCACACTGTTAGTCTACAACAGGGAGATTGTGGCATTAATTATGCTGAGGGGGAAGCTTTAAATTAGAGGGAACTGGATAGCAAATGGAGAATATCCAACTTCACCCGACCATGAAAGTGCCCTCTAATCGGCTAACTGCAAGTTTTCATGCTTCACTTTGCAGTAGCGGGCTTCTTCCCAACGCAGTGCTTCCCCCATTCCTGGATCATAATTATGCGCAGTGGCAGGACCGGATGGAGCAGAGCAGTGCCGAGCGGCCTCCGCTGGTGAAGATCATCCCTGCCCCGACCCACAAGCCCCCAGGGGAGCCGGACTTCCCCGCCACGCCTCCCTCCCAACCCCCTCACGTCATCCATGGTGAGCATACTAAGGAGATGCTTTTAACTTCTCAGAACCCTGCCAGAATGACGAGGTTTTTGTACTGTTTGTGTGGGGTTTGAGAGGATTAGGGTTTGTATGCACATGTGGATTTTTGTGTACACTTCTGTAATTATAAAATGCTTCCCTAATGCGCAGTCTGAGTGTATTTCAGACTTGTCTCTGCAAAACTTCTTGAATTAAGTGAATAGTTTCTGTAAGAGGTGATTTCAGATCAGAAGGTTTTTGTGGTTGAGGTTCTCAACACAAAGATCAGTGGACACAGGGGTCTGTTGGGTTTCTCTTGTGCTTTTACCTGGCTGATGGTTTCAGATCCTTGGGCCTCAGTTGTTTGTTTGTTGTTTGTTGACTGTTGTTTATCTCCTCTCAGAGCTCTCTCCCGAGGGCAGTCCCGAGCAGCTCCCTCCACCTGGTCTAGGAGACAACAGGCAGTGTGTGCTCTGTCTCAAGTATGGGGATGAGAATACCAACGTAAGTCAACACATGGCATATACAGTATGAAAAGCACAAAAGGCAGAACATTTTCACACCTTCAGAGTTATAAGAAACTTATACAGCAGACAATACATTAGACTCGATTTACTTTGTTTGTTTAGATGTATTTATAGATGTCTATTTAGCCAAGACTATCAGTGACAAAGTGTAGGAATTGCCCTTTTATGTCAAATGTCAAGGTAATGGATACCCATTTAGAGCTAAGGGAAACTCATTTCTCTGCCATTTAAGTCAGTTCATTGAGATATTATTGATTTAAACTGGTGGTCTTTGATCTATCCATGTTGCAGGAGGGCGGACGGCTCCTGTACATTGGCCAGAATGAGTGGACTCATGTAAACTGTGCCCTGTGGTCTGCTGAAGTGTTTGAGGATGACGACGGCTCCCTGAAGAATGTGCACATGGCAGTGATAAGAGGCAAACAGTTGGTAAGTACTTTAGTAAGACCTGCAAATCATATATATATATATATATATATATATACACACACACACACACACACACACACACCAGTGTTTCCCACAGAATTGAATTCTATTTGATTTGTGGTGGTAGGTCTGCAGAACTAACTTGAATGCAACAGTTTTTAACAAATTAGCGCAGCGTGGTTATGATGCTAACCAGATTTAAGCACAATTTAGCACAACATGGCAAATCATTGTGTGGTGGTCATGTTGATATTGTGGTGGGCCGCCACAAATAAGTCAATGTATGGGAAACACTGCACACACACATATTATGATGGACATAATTATGCTTCATGCTCATGGACTATGTCATGTGTGCATGGTGTGTGTGTGTAGCTTCTATTTTGTTCTATAAATAACAATAATAATAATATAATTCATTTATATAGCACTTTTCAAGCATGGAGCACAAAGTTTGCTTTTTAAGTAAGTTCCATTAGGCTAACAGGTTAGAGGAGTTACCTTGGACTTTTTCTTGCAAATTCAGTTTCACAACAGTCAGAAACTGGTTGTTTTTGTTTTATAAATAAGGATAAGTATATAGTGTTAATTTTGTCACCTATTTTTAATTTAGTCTTAGTCTTAATCTTGTGACGAAATGTCCTTTTTAGTCTTTGTCATATTTAGTCATTCAAATATAATTTTTGTTAGTCAAGTTTTTAGTCGACTAAAAGTCTCTAAATCATTTTAGTCTAGTTTTAGTCAAAAGAAAACTAAAGGTATCTTAGTCAGTTTTAGTCAACACATTTTAGTCTTTTTTTTATAACAAATTATTTCTGATTACAATTTGAGTCAAATAGTGTTTCACACATCTCAATTTTCAAACAATATTGTGTGTCCACAGGGCTACTCGTCTGTTATAATTACTCATTCTGATTTTTTGTCAGTCAGTATGTTTACATGCACAGGTAAGTCGAGCTACAGTTATAGCTCGGCTGGGATTTGACCATAGACAGTAAAGATTTGACTGGACCACTGTCATGATAAGTAGACCAGTGTTTCTCAAAGTGTGGTCCGGGGATCACTGGTGGTCCCAACTTGTAAAGGGGAGTCAGACGTGGTAAAATATAATATAGATGAGTTGTTTGCAATATTGAACCAACTTGTATGTAAAAAAAAGTATGTGTCAGTTCTGCAACACTGTCTATCCAGTTTAAATCATACAGTATGAATCCACACATTAGCACAATAAGCAAAGTGCAAAGACAATAAGCAAGGTGGTTCAGCGTGGACTAATTATAGGCTATTGTTGAAGTAGGTCTAATCTTTTTTTTTTTTTTTAGCTATTATAAAACTGAAAAAAACATAGTTTGAGAAACACTGTCATAGTTTAATGTTTTACTCAGTGGGCACCGCAGATATTGAATCCCAGCAAATGTATTTGTTCAACTTTATGAAGCAGAAATAGGGTACAACATAATACATTCAAAGTTCTGTCAACACTGTCTATGTAAGATATACCAGTTTAAATCATACAGTATGAATCCACATGCAATTTAAGTAAGCAAAGTGCAAAGACAATAAAACATTCCGGTTTCTGCTCGGTGCTGCTTGAAAAGACAGTGGTTCAGTGAAATGTAGGCCCTATGTGTAGACTAATTATTTTTTTTTTGGATTAGGCTATTTGTTAGTTTATTCAGAAGTAGGTCTAATCTTTTTTTTTTTTTTTTGAGCTAGGGTTGTTAACAGTTAAATCTAAAGGGACTGATGTGGTCCTGACCACTCTCTTGCCTGCTAAACTGAAAAGTTTGACGAAACACTGTCATAGGCCAAAGTAAAATGTTTTGTTTGCACTTTCCATGTAACCTGCTAGATGGCGATATCCCGGCTCAAACACATATTTTAATACTCTCACATTCCCCTCTGTGTTGCTTTACAGACTCTTGACAAAGGACAGATGAATGTTGCTAGTGACAAAATATTAACTTTCAGTGTTTTACGATGTCTTTGTCATGGGGAAGTGTTTTTCCCCATGCATTTATTCTAGGTTACTGTCAGTGACTGCCGTGAGAGAATCGGGTTCTGTGTTTTAGATTCATGACTGACGTGAGAGAAGCGGGTCTGTGTTGTGTTGTGTTGCGTTATGTTAATTTATTTTCATTGGGCATACCGTGCCGTGCCGGCCACAGCTCTTCAGTTCTGACAAAGCCAAAATTACTCCTTTTGAAACAATGAGTGCAGGAAGCGTTTGTATGGTTATATTGCTGGGGGTGTCCCAAGCAGCTTTCAGCCATAAGGCTACTTTGAGAACATTTCAATTCACCCGACACTAATATTCAAAATGTTGAAAACTATTTTGGCATAGCCTATAAAGCAGTTTAATTAAATGGAATGTTAGTTGTAAACAAAGCGAGCTACTTGGTGAGGCTTGGCCTCACAGATCGCTCCTGCCTTAGAAGGCAGGAAAAATCTTCCACGATAGGCCTATTAACTAACCACCCGATTCCACGTTGGCTGGGGAAGGGGGCCATCAGACAATTGTGCCCAGTTAATCCGGCCCTTCCCCCAAAAAATCACACCTTCCCACCTCTGACAGCTTAAAAGAAGTCAAGAGGACTCCTTACTCACAGACCTATTCACAAACCTGCGGTTTTGAAATCCTGCTACAGGAGCTTCCAGTCATGAGGAAGCAATTTTGCATTGTAGGCATAACTAACATGCAATAACGCCAACAACAACAACAAAACTAGGCTAATCATTGTCAACATGTAAATTAAATGTAACATTATTGTGAATCAAATTAAAATGTTCTCTTTTGCAAAGCGTAGGCATAGTAACAGAATAATTTAATAATGTTACAAAGATACTACATCAATCCGTATGTTTCATTGGGCTACTAGGCTATTTGTTTTGCCTTGATTCATTTAGGCTAGGCCTTTTTATTCAGGGGCCATATTCACAAAGAATTTTAAGGCTAAAAGTAGCTCCTAACTGGCTTAATTTAGGAGCAACTCCTAAAAAATAATGGGCGTGTCACTCCTAACTTTAGGACTCCTAATTTTTTTCACAAAAAGTAATTCACAAAGCATTTTAGACCTAAAAGTAGCACCTAAGTCTGGGACAGCTTAAGTCGAGAGGACTCCTAACTCACTAAGACCTATTCATAAACCGCTTTTTGTGGCATTTTACGTTATGATGTTTTGAAATAGCCTATGCATAACAGGAGCTTCCAATCGTGAGGGAACAATTTTGCATTCATAAAAGGGATGCAATAATGCCACCAAGAACAACCAAAACTACTCATTGTTAACATGTAAATGAAATGTAACGTTTCATTGTGAATCAAATTAAAATGTTCTCCTCTTTGCAAACGTAGCCTAGGGATATGGTGACAGATTAATTTAATAATGTTGCAAAGGTAGGCTACTGCATCAATCCATAGGCCTATGTTTCATTAGGCTACTAAGCTATTTGTTTTGCCTTACTCTTTATTCATTTAGGCTAGGCCTTTTTATTCAGTTATTAATCATCTTCCGTCCTTCGCACTACTTGTGTAGCACACGCATTCTCTGACCTGTCACCTGTCAGTCATCATCGGAAGAGAGGTGTTTGGAATTCCCGCGTTACAATCGTCAGCCAATCAAGGTGGTCACTTCAGTCAAGCTCGTGCATGAGTAATGACGTCATCCATAGCCACGAAGACTCACTCCTAGTTTAGGAGTTGTCTGAAAGGCTTTGTGAATAACTTTTAAGAGAAAACTCCAATCTAAAATCTTTAAGTGCGATTTAGGAGTAACCTACTCCTAGTAGTAAGATAAAAGCCTTTGTGAATAGCCTACGGCCCCAGTTATGCATCATCTTCCGTCCTTCTCTAGCGCACGCATTCTGAGACCTGTCACTCATCATCGTAAGGGAGGTGTTTGGAATCATGCCCGCGTTACAATCATCAGCCAATCAGCCAATCAAGGTGGTCACGCCTGCCCATTTACCCAAATTAATGGTCGAATATTACTGATGATCATTGTTATTTAAGAACATGCAGTGTGCGTAGGGTACCAAAAACATCTTGCTCGTAAAAAAGCATCATAACGCACATTCTGGCGGGTCTGTTATTTACTGTAGGCTGCGCAAACCACATGCCTTTATTTTGGGCAAGCCTGCATTCATTCATTCATTCATTCAACCTTTATTTATTCTCGGAGGGTCATTGAGGGAAGCCCTCATTTTCAATGAAGCCGAAATTACAGAAGCCGAAGCAAAGCGCCTCCACAAACAAGACAACATTCGAGGCCTTCTGTTGAAGAATTTTATATAAAGCCTCGCTGACAGTAATCCTCCTGCCCTGATAGGCCTACCACAGCTGTGGATAGTGTGGAATGTTCAAGTAATAACACAATCCAATGTGTGTCTCAATTGTCCCCCGCTGACCACCTCACACATTTCTCTAGATTTTGCAACGAACTTACATGACACAATGCCATAAAAATATGCCAGTTTTAGGACACAGAATAATGTTTGTAATGATACCAGGTAGGCCAGGTATTGTCGGTGGTGCATGGTGAAGTGAAATTCTTACTTTGGAAAACAAACATTTGCGATATCATCGCCGATCATCAGAATATTGCAACAGATTCTGTGTTCTGGACTGTAGGTAACTTGTTAAGCCAGTGGTTCTCAAACTTTAGTTCATTCCCACTTTGATCAAGGGCATGACTGATGATAGTGGAGATAACGCGGTTATCCCGGGGCTTTTGCAAGTCAGCATCTTCGACGGTAGTCTATTAAAAATATAAGTTTTTCGATGTCCCAAACGGAGAGCCATACTTTTTTTTTTTAACGATCTCTATGCTACTCACAAAAATGTAGGCATGGGGACATGATTAAGTAGGTTATCCAACTGTCGTGTGTTAAATTATTGTGATTACGAGCCAGTGGTTTTCAAACATTATCGCGACTCGACATCTAACTAAGTGCAACAGGCTCATATATCCCCGCGATTCGCAAAATGAGGACCAGTGTTTTGTCAAATTGCAAATAGCTATTCGCTTTAACTATTTTTTTTATGATGGTAGCCTACAAAAAGCACTTCATACTATCTTAATCTTGGAATATGGGGAGGGAAGGAAGTGCCGTCTGCAGTCAGCCAAATATGAACGTAATTCTGGCGGCATAAAGCAGATGTAATTGTTTATTGTACAGAAAAATAAAAATGACATGTCAAGCAGTCAATTGACTACATTGCAGTCAAGAAGTAGGGCAAATTAATTTCACTGAAACCAAAACGTGGGTCATAGTTGTCTAAGCCTCTATTGGCGTAGCCTGTTAAAAACGCCGCCAGATAGTATTAAATCGGGCAACAACATTGTTTTCTGCAGAAGCCTACCCAAGGCTACAGATTAATTCTGAACAGTTATTTCTCTACTGGCTCAGTTATCACACCACTGTTTTGATTTATGAAGTTGCGTTAACCCCAACACTGACAATAATGTAGACAGCAAATTTCGATTCGATTTTTTTGTAGTCAAGCCTTAAGCCATACCCAAGTAGCCTAAATCGAGGTAATGTTTAATTATGCATGATTTATTTTGTTATTGAATTCAGAGGGCTGGGATTACTCTCTGCAACAATTATGTAAGGGACGGCAGGCAGAGCGATGTACAGTGGCAGAGCCGACGACAGTGGCTGAAAGTGGTACTAAAGCTTCACGCAGCTTCACCGCTGTAATGCGCGAATGAAGTGGTCATTTGAAAGCGATGCCCACTGTATACTCTTTTGATCCCGTGAGGGAAATTTGGTCTCTGCATTTATCCCAATCCGTGAATTAGGGAAACACACTCAGCACACAGTGAACACACAGTGAGGTGAAGCACACACTAATCCCGGCGCAGTGAGCTGCCTGCACACAACAGTGGCGCTCGGGGAGCAGTGAGGGGTTAGGTGCCTTGCTCAAGGGCACTTCAGCCGTGCCTACTGGTTGGGGTTCGAACCGGCAACCCCCCGGTTACAAGTGCGAAGCGCTAACCAGTAGCCACCTGGTTGTTGACTAGGCCCTGTTGTTGTTTTCTAACCTGGTTGTTGACTAGCCCCTGTTGTTGTTGTTGTTGTTGTTGTTGTTGTTTTCTAACCCGGTTGTTGACTAGCCCCTGTTGTCTTTCTGTGCCCCTCGCAGCGATGTGAGAACTGCCAGAGACCTGGAGCGACTGTGGGCTGCTGTCTGACCACCTGCAACAGCAACTACCACTTCATGTGCGCCCGCCAGCGACGCTGCGTCTTCCTCGAGGACAAGAAGGTCTACTGCCAGAGACACAAGGACCTGATCAAGGGCGAGGTAAGATCGCGTGTAAAGTCATCACATTAGTATTGTTTTGGCCACTGCCAACCAGAAGTAAGGAAAGGGCAGGTCCTGAGAGTGAGGTCATCTCTTTGATTACCAGTCTTGCCTTATGCCCATGCACAGAACTGATGCATTCAGAGGTCAAAAGCTTTTGAACCTGAAACACTGCACACACACATATTATGATGGACATAATTAAGATTCATGCTCATGGACTATGTCATGTGTGCATGGTGTGTGTGTGTGTAGCTTCTATTTTGTTCTATAAATAACACTCTTTTCTTGTGCACTATGTAGCTTCTGTGACTTTATCACTTGTTCACTTGAAATTAATGTGGACATATAAGTAAGCTATATAAATGAATACTTCGTTACTTAAATACATATTCTTGTTCCTTTTTTTGCTAACCAGGTGATATCAGACTCTGGGTTTGAGGTAACACGCAGGATTCTGGTGGACCTAGAGGGCATCAGCCTTCGGCGGAAGTTCATCAATGGGCTTCCTCCTGACAACATCCATATGATGATAGGTCAGAGTTCATGACCTTTCATATCATTTCAGTTTGTACTGTGAATCCATTTGAACTACTGCTGATTTACTTTGATGTTGCTCATTTGGAACTTTGAAGATGAATCGTGTCCTTTAACTTTTCGTAGGCTCAATGACCATAGACTGTCTTGGAATGCTGACGGACCTGTCAGATTGTGAGAGGAATCTTTTCCCAATCGGTTACCAGTAAGTGAGACCTATGTTTATGCAGCAACTTTGTGAATGGAATCAAAATGCAATGACATTGTTTGTGTTGAAAAAAAAGTGTTGTTGAATAAATGCTGTTTCTGCTCACTCCTGCAGGTGTTCGAGAGTCTACTGGAGCACCACTGATGCTCGCAAGCGGTGTGTTTACACCTGTAGGATCTTAGTGTATCGCCCCCAAGTGGTAGAAACAGTCACTGACAGCACAGTCTCCTGTGAGAAGAACTTTACCATTGCTCACAGCCCCTCCACAGTCCCAGGTCAGCCACAAACTCCTCCAACTTTTGTACCTTCCTGATATCTATATATGTATCTATCTATCTATCTATCTATCTATATATATGTGTGTGTGTGTGTGTGTGTGTGTGTGTGTGTGTGTGTGTGTGTGTGTGTGTGTGTGTGTGTGTACTTTTGTTCAATAATATTTCAAATGTTATTTTGAACCTTCTTGATGTGTGATCTAATCTCACCAAGAAGTTGAGTCTGAGTGAAAACCTTTTCCTGATGAGCGTTAATATTCAAACAGAAATGGAGATGATCACATCCTCTCAGCTGGTGGATTCAGCAAAGCTGTCCTGTTCCAAGCCAGTGGCTGCAGCTTCCAGGCCAAAGATGCTCTTCCGAAACAGGCACCCCAGCTATCCACCATGCCACAAGTCTCCCATCTCCAGACCACTTCCCTCTCCAGGTACTATAGGAAGGCTTTTCAATTTGTAGTGCAATGGTTTCCGAGAAGAGTTTGCATGCAGTAGCCTGAAAAGTTGTGAGTTTGATTCCCAGGTGCCATTGTTGGGCCCTTGAGAAAGGCACTTAAGTTGCTCCAGGGGGTTAATTGACATCTGTAAGTCGCTCAGGATAAAAGGGTCAGCCAAATAAACAAACAAAAACATAAATAAACATGTATCTACACTCTTCAAAGCTCATGGCTTAAAGATCTCAGAACTAAGGCATGTGGAGGATTGTCTAAGTTTTGGAAATAAATGCTATTACAGTATATGTAGTGAATTCAAAGATTTCTGAATTATACTCATAACATTTCTGTGCTGTGACTAAGGCCTGTAGGCTGTTGAACTGTGCAGCAGTAATTGAGTGTTATTCAAAAACATTATTAGATTTTGAAGTTAAGCAATGTGTCTTATGTCCCCTGAAATTTGTCATGATGTAATGTCGGTTACTTGAAAAGATACCAAAATACAATACTCCTTGAATGATTCAGTTGTGCCTCTACACCGTTTACAAATGGAGATAATTAACTCATTTGAAATAAGTCAGCCTGTTTTTGTTCTTTTTCAGGAGGCTTCACCAGTTCAGCACATGAGATTGTGACTGTGGGTGACCCTCTGCTGAGCTCCTGTCTCGGAAGAATTGGATCCCGGCGACACAGCACTTCCTCGCTCTCACCTCAATCATCCAGAAACACAGTTGTACCCACAGCGCAGAGCAGTTATCTGTTCAGTCCGCAAAGCACAGCATCCTCTAGTTCCTCCATTACAACTACTCCCTTATCCCTCTCTTCCTACACATGGGACCGCGCACAGAGGGACTCAGGCACAAAGGGTCGGCCCTTTGCTTCCGTGAGGTCCCAGAACTGTCAGGTTAGCGCCTCAAGTCCAGGATCTCAGCAAAGACAGTCAGGTGTCAATGAAAAAGGTGACTGCAGCCGAGAACCACCTGGAAAGCAGTCCGAGGGAGAGGCGGTGCATCTGTCTGCTCCGCTGATGATGGGGATGAACCAGGTGTCGCCACCTTTGGGAACGGCCGTCCTTACGAGTCACCAGAGGAGTAGCAGCAGCACTAAGGGCGAGAAGGGGAAGCAGCAAGGAATGAAAGACACTTCAGACCTTCCAGCTGAATCAACTCTCCTGTCTTGTCAGCCCCAAGCTGCTTTACCCAAAGATGGAGGCAACCCCATCCAGGAAGGCACACCAGCCGCAAAAGACACAGGGATACCGGGGTCCCCAAAGCCACCATACCACAAAAGCGGAGGGAGGAAGTCACATGACTATGTGGCGGGGCCTGCCCCTGCTGCTGCCATGAAACCCCGCTGGTCGTCTGGAGCTACCGTGGGAGAGGAGGACATTAAACGCGGCTCTCAGGCAACACCAGCAGTAACCGCGAGTTGCAGGACATCCAGCACCAAAGAGACATGCTCCAAAATGGGATTCAGTGGAAGCATCGAGGCATCGAAGGAGAGGGAGAAAACTACTAAAAAGATCAAGACCCCTCTTCAGAAAAAGGGCAGTGATATCAAAACACTCGGCCAAGACCAAAACTTTCAAAACAGTAACAACAAATCTGCAGTACACAGCAGCAACACCAAAGCAGCCGGAACAAATGCGGTTGATAAACATGACAGTCAAGGAGGGAATAGACCACTAAAGTCAAGGGAGAGGTTCAGTTCTGAGAGCAAGAACAGCTCCAGTTTAGAGGGAATGCAGCCAGAGACGGGCTCAGATGCAGGTATTAGGGCTGCGCTCAATCAAACCAAAGCAAGCAAGGAGCTGATCAAAAGGGAAAAGAAGCCTACAGGAAAAGCATCTTTAATATCTCCAAAAATAGATCCTAATGGGACCAAAGTGATCAGTACAGGCTCGGATACAAATCTGCCGACTGCAGTTACCCCGGTCAGTCAGGGTCCACAGAGGAGGTCCACCTGTCCACCTGTCCTCTTCTCTTCGCCATCTGCCAGCTCAGAAAGCTCAGAGTCCGAGAGCCAAGCTCACCCAGAGGACTGTGAAGAACATCTGCGAGAGGGAGAGGGAGCTGAGGACGGAGAAGATCCCTCCATGGAGGATGAAGGCAGCATCGACAAGCACAACGAGGAAGACAGCGACGGTTCGGGGTCAGCCAAGCGAAGGTACCCGCGGCGTAGTACACGGGCTCGCGCCAATATGATCTTTGGTTTGACGCCTTTCTATGGCGTGCGTTCCTATGGCGAGGAAGACATCGACTTCTATGGCGGCGGAGAGGTCATTGGGAAAAAGCGGTCCGGAATGAGCAAGCGTTCTGCCGAGGGGCAAGTCGATGGGGCAGATGATATGAGCACTTCGTTGTCAGAGGATAGTGGGGAAGACGAGGAGGTTGGACTGGGGCCGTGTCCAAACAAAGACTCCTATTACTATAACTTTACACGCACCATCATCAACCGTAACGTCAGATTACACCCTGAGGGAGTGGGAAGAGGGTCACAGTTTGGCAGGTTTCTGAACGAAGATGCTGGAGAGAGTACAGATCACATGGAGGAATCTGGAGCCATACCATTGAGTCTGGGCCGTCCCCAAATTGGCCAGCTGGATGGCGTCGATGATGGCTCTGAGAGCGATGCCAGCTTGAGTACCAGCAGCACCACAACTGCCACAACGTCCACTACCCACAAAACCTCTGGGAAAAGGAAGAGCCGTGAGAGTCGGGCGGAGAGGATGGCAGCAGGCTCAGGGAAAGACTCCGACAGCAGCGCTGGAGGGGGAAATGGCAGCAGTCGAGAGAGCAGGAAGAACCAGAAGGAGTCTTGTCTGTCTCTGGGGAACGTCAAGTCACAGGGGCAAGACCCTCTGGAGGCACAGTTGTCCCTCACCACAGACCTGCTCAAGTCTGATTCTGACAACAACTACAGTGATGACTGTGGCAACATCCTGCCTTCTGACATCATGGATTTTGTGTTGAACACGCCATCAATGCAGGCCTTGGGTCAACAGCCAGAGTCATCTTCTCCGGAACTTTTGCTAGGTGAAGGGTACGGGGTCGACGTCAACCGGAGGAAAGACTCTGCGCTGCTCTTTGACATACCACTGCCTAGCACTGAGCCTGGGGAGAGCAACTCGACTATTTCCGTCGAGGAGTCCTACAGCCTGCAGCTGGGCCTGCCCTCTGACCTCTCAGTGCTGACCACGCGGAGCCCTTCCGTTAGCAACCAGAATCACAACACTCTCATTCCGGAAGCTTCCGTTAGCAACCAGAATCACAACACTCTCATTCCGGAAGCTTCGGAGAGCACAATACTGTCATTGACTACTGATGAAACTGTGGAGAAAGCTGGAGACAAGCCAGGGGTCAGGACGAGCGAGGTGTCTGAGGAAGGAGGTGGAGACTCACAGGTAACTGATGATCAGCTGACACCCAAGCATTTCATAACCGGCATCGAGGGCGAGCATATTTCCAATCAAGTCAGTCAGGTGATTGAACCAGATAACCAGGACGTTGCCAGGACCTCTGGGACACCAGGATTACCTAGTTCTCCTACGCTGCCTCTACAAAGTCAGAAATACATACCTGTCACTGCTGTAAGCCCTGGACCTTCTCAGGTTGCTAGCACTGCTGTTCAAACCCCTTCCTCTCATCTCAAACCTGCCCCGGAAAAATTGATTGTTGTGAATCAGCGAATGCAGCCTCTCTACGTCTTGCAGACTCTACCCAATGGAGTGACACAGAAGATACAAATCACACCTTCAGTTGGTACGACAGGGGTCATGAGCACTAGTCCCTCTGTGTTGAGCTCCATGACTCTCACAGCAGGTCTCCCCAATCAGCCCATATTTCCTGCGGGTGGAAAGGGCCTATTACCCATGTCTCACCACCCTCAAATTCATACTCTTACTAATACAACTCAGGCCAGTTTCCAACCTGTCATTCCCAACACCACATCAGGCCTCCTCATAGGCATCCCCTCCCATGACTCCCAGATTATCGTGTCTGAAGCAGGACGCAGACCTGATTTGGCACCCAGCGTCACGATGGTCTCTAGTGCACCATCCTTGTCTCCCTCTTCATCTGTGCTTTCCTCAGGACATGGCAAAAAACGGCCCATAACCCGGCTTCTGCCACGCAAAAGCAAAAAACCTCCTCGCTCCCGAAGCCACCCACCGTTGGCGCCATCAGAAGTGGCACCCAACATGACCCTTATAAACTTGTCGTCTCCTCAAATCACAGCTGGAATTTCCACTCAGTCTGGTTTAGTTGAACTGGGCACCCTAACCACAGCCACTACCACGTCCCATCGCAAAATCCCCAATATCATTAAACGACCAAAAGGGGTAATGCTGGTGCCACAGCCTATGCCCATTACATCCAGCGGTCAGCCTGGCATCTTGGGGCAGGACACGTCCACCCACTTGTTGCCATGTACTGTTTCAGGGCTCAATCCAAACCAACAGGTGTTGAACGTTGTCTCAGTGGCACCTAGCGGAGCTGGCAACATTCTCGGCGCGAGTTCAGTTTCTCTGAGCACACCTGGACTCCTGAGTTCCACTGAGATTACGGGGGCCTTCAGCAATCTGCTCTTCAAAGCCGGCCCACATAATCTGACCATTCCAGACCAACAGATGGTTCTCCACTCCGGAGGGGCCATGATGCCGCAGCTAACTCACCCTGTGCAGACGTCTATCGCCAGTAGTATATGCGTTCTTCCACCGCAGCAAACACTCAGCATGTCTGTGAGCAAGCAAGTGGACCAAGAGAGCGCCCTGCATCGCAAGCAAGTCAGTCGAATCTTGGCAGACAAACCACAAGCACTCGATCAGAGTGGGAATGTTGCGGGATCCATGGGTCCTGCCCCAAGCTTAATGGCCCAGGACCCAAGCAAGCCAGTGGTTGGGGTATTTACCCAAGGTTCATGGACAACACCCATCACCCTCCACACAAATCAGCCGCAAGTTTTCAAGTCAGCTGCACCACCCACAGCAGGTGGGAAGGGGAAACAGAAGGCCAAAAGGGTTCGGTCGACTCCAGAGAAGGCCAGCGGGAAGAAACCGAAGGGACTGCAGGCAGAGTCTCCGCTATCATCCAAGGGAGATGCGAGCTCTGCTGGTCAGCAGTCATCCTCAGGGTAAGAACTTGGCAAACGTTTGTGAACCCACAGACTTGTATTATTAATACATTGCTTTTTGTTATATTCATAGTATTATGTTTGTTTTTGTATAGGACTAAGCAGCCAGTCAATCCTGAGCCTATGGACACAGGAAAACCCAATGGAAAAAGATTCAAATAAAAGGTAACAGACCATGTTAAAAATCACCTCTTTTTTTTTATGAGTAATATTTGGCTGATGTCCAGTGCGGTCTGTCTTCATGAAGGGCTGAATAAATCATATTGATCCACATGTGATATGTTTCTTTTTTCCTAATGTAGTTGCAGTGATGCTCCTGTGACCAAAGCGTCCCCCATCAACCAGGTGTCAGTAGAGTTGTGTGATGAGGAGTCTAAAGCCACAAGTGAGTGTCCTAGACCTGGGTAAAACCTCCTATCTCATTCACTAAATAATGTTAAAGGAACATGGCAAATTAGCTTATTTGCCGGCTCTTCACAATGCAGGTAGAACGCTCCATTGTACATCTCATTCAAAAGTGAAGGCAGACGGTTGATCAGCTGTGTTCTAAAGAACGATTGATTCAAGTTCAGCGTGTGTTGCGAACTATTTGTTGCTCAGCAAAAGCGACATCGAAACGGTAACAAATAAATGTAAAGAGACATATCGTGGAGTTTATTTTTTCGTTTTGGCAAGTATCTGTACAATAAGCGAGATAATGTATAGAACGCCGGCCATTATTGGGAAAATAAGTAATAAATAATTATATTATTTTCCTAATAATGACCGGCGCTCTATACATTATCCCTTACTTGGATAAGAGGATACATACCCTTCTCTTCTCAATGCATGCAATAATCCAGTCTGACACCTAGTTTAGCACAATTCACTGGAAGTCAAGTCAAGTTTATTTATATAGCGCATTTCATACACAGAGGTCATTCAATGTGCTTTAAACAAAACCAAACAATAATTCACTAGCAGTAGCTAGCCTTTAGCAAAAGTGGTTCCTTTGAGGATTTCTTCTCTAACATTGTTATTCATTCAGGTCCTACTACTCAGAACAGTGGGAAAGGATCTGGCACTGGACTGGCTTCATCAGAGCAGGAGGATGACAAGGGAGGCAGGGACTTCCTCTCTCACTACAAGCCTAAGAAAGGCCTCATGTTTGAAATATCCAGTGATGATGGCTTTCAGATCCGTTGTGAGAGCATTGAAGGTACAAAAGACGGGGAAAATCTGAATGTTACTCCCTCTCCACTGCATGCTTCAGCAACTACTAGTTACTTCCTATGTTTTATCATCCAACAAAGGACACATCTTTGCCTTTAAGGCTGAATTTTGACAAGCGTCATTTATTAAATCCCTGCAACTGTCTCTTCCACAGAGGCCTGGAAATCTTTGACGGATAAAGTCAAGGAGGCACGGTCGAACGCCAAACTCAAGGAACTTTCATTCGAGGGTGAGAATCTCATCTAGGTGTCCAGTGCACCGACCCCCCACACACACACACACACACACACACACACACAGAAACCCCTGTTAACTTGTTTGTTAATATGTTTGTGTGTCTCTTGCCATCCTCGTCGTTATGTCTGGTGCCTCAGGAGTTAACGGGCTCAGGATGCTCGGCGTTCTTCACCACACCGTGGTGTTTCTGCTGGAACAGCTGTGTGGTGCCAAATACTGCCGGAACTACCGTTTCCGCTTCCATAAGCCCAAGGAGTGCGACGAGCCCCCCATCAACCCTCACGGCTCCGCCCGAGTGGAGCTGCACCACAGGTATGGAATAACAACCCGTGTTCAAGGAACCCCTGTCAAGCGTCTTGTTCTCTAAACGACCAGTGTTCAAAGAATCCCTGTCAACCGTCTTGTTCTCTAAATGACAAGTATTCTGAATTCTGCGCAAGTAATTGAAATATATATTTATCTGCATGAGTGTGTATTAATGCAGATGATCAACCGGAGAGAAGGAATACTCTTTTCTGATTGGCTGGTGGGGTGGCTATTAATTCTGGGACACCTATGAAGTAGATCTGGTACCATCAAGTGTTTAGTACGTAAGGGATAACGGCCGCTGAGGTGTCCTGTTATATACTCAATTAATAAACGGCGCGTCGGGGAGTTCTTTGCCTCTCGCCCTCGTCCATTAATTCCGTATAACAGGACACATCGGCAGCCGTTATCCCTTACTTAATAAACACTTGATGGTTTAAGGGCTTTACCTGTAGTGAGTTATATTGATATCACTGAAACTCATCTGTTGGAAACATGTTAAGAAGACTGAATATGCTGCTTTCATACATTTACACTAGCCCATTAATTCCACAATGTCCACAGCCATAGCCACAGAGTTATAGTACCATAATACTCAAGTTAATGCAGTTTAAAGAGTAGCCCGTGTAGTGAAGGAGTGAGGGACAGCTCTCAAAAATAGTTTATTTTTTCCCTGTATGTATGTTTGTTTTAACCACTAGGTCACTATTGACTATTGTTTTAAAAAGGGAAAGATTCTTGAATAGATATTGTTGGCATCTCACTTATATATTTGTTTTTGCTGTTGAGCTTTAAGCACTGAACATACACTGTCATAAATGAGTCCATTTTATGGATAGGACAGGATTGCCAGACATCCCTTACAATTTCATATCAGAAATTTGTCGTAACTAACTCATCCTTGGACACAAATCCTGTTTTTACATGCGGTTTGCCCCACCCACCCCCTGCAGGAGGTCCGTTTTCGACATGTTCAACTTCCTGGCTTCCAAACACCGGCAGCCTCCGGAGCACAACCCCCAGGAGGAGGAGGAGGAGGAGGTGCTGCTGAAGTCCGCTCGGTAGGATAAGCTGTCTCTGCATATGTGGCATGCATGCGTGTTTCATCACCCCTGTGCCTGCGGGCTCTCACACGCGCTCTGTCCTGTTCCTTTCACAGCCGTGCCATCAGCTTGGACCTGCCCATGTCCAAGAGACTCCGACACCTGAAGAAAACCTCCTGGGAAACAGTAGGCGTGTATAGGTACTTGAGCTAAGATACTTATAAATCAAGGGCAAAATTAAAGACATTGTTATTCACTGTCCTTTGATGCTCTATTCCTGATTCTGTAGTTGTAGTTTTATTTCAGTGTGTGTTGCACATACTTGGTACACATATTATTTCTTGTACATCAAGAATAATTAACATGAAGTGGGGTTCAAATCCATGCAAAGAAAGAATTAAAAAGATTTCATCATCTTTTCTGATTGGGCTGTTTTTTTCTGCTCCAGGTCAGCCATTCACGGACGAGGTCTGTTCTGCAAGCGAAACATTGACGCAGGAGAGATGATCATCGAGTACTCTGGCACCATCGTCCGCTCGGTCCTCACTGACAAACGGGAAAAGTATTATGACGAGAAGGTGAGGATGACTCATGATGAATCATTTGTAGTTTTGTAGAAAGATATGATTTGTAGTTTTATAGATAGATATGATTTGTAGTTTTGTAGAAAGATATGATTTGTAGGTTGGTAGATAGATATGATTTATAGTTTTGTAGGAAGAAATGCTTTTTTTGTGTGTATACATTCCCTGCCATTGAGTTTTAGTTTAGTTTGGTTTTCATCTTTTCCAGGGGATTGGCTGTTACATGTTTCGCATCGATGATTACGAGGTGGTGGACGCCACGATGCATGGCAACGCAGCGCGTTTCATAAACCATTCCTGCGAGCCCAACTGCTTCTCTCGTGTCATCATTGTGGACAGTCAGAAGCACATCGTCATCTTCGCCTTGCGCAAGGTCTACCGAGGAGAAGAACTCACCTACGACTACAAGTTCCCCATCGAGGAACCTGGGAATAAGCTGCCCTGCAACTGCGGAGCCAAAAAGTGCCGCAAGTTCCTGAACTAACTCCGGCATTCTAGCACTTTTCAGGGCGATGTCGGCAGCACCTTGCTGTGGGTGACCCACAGCAGTTCCACGTTTCCTGTAGTGTGGGACACTTACAGGGCTGAAGAGGTAGCATGCGTTGAGATGGGCTTCTGTTGTTCGTCAGAGCTGTTCAGTGTGCGCTTGTGTTTTCCGGAAGGATGACATTACTGTGCCTCTTTGTTTTTTGTTACATTTTGTTGACTGGTTTTCAGTGTCATAATCTGAGAGCAATTCATTTGGGGAAATTCAGGCCTTTTTTTAATGTAAGGTTGATTTTTTGTTTTTGTTGTTGATTTTGTTTTTTTCTTTCAGCTTAATGGTTAAAAACTAGTGCCCAAGACATTTGTGTAGGTCCTCCCCATAGGTTTTAAATCTCTACATCACCACTTTTACCTTAATTTTTCAGGATATGGCCTGTAAGGGACTGATACTGTTTGTTTGATAATGCTCAATCCCATTTGCCCCTGCTTCCAGAATGTGATGGATCTCTACAAACAAGAAGAGCCACGTTGTTAGATCCATTTTACACCAAAGTGCAATTCTTTCAGGGGAGGGGTTAAAAAAAAATCAGGCTCAAACTGAAATAACGAAAGTGATCAATGAAAGCCCTTATTATTATTATTGTTATGTATTTTTGTTTCCAAGCATGGCATTCTTCAACACATCTTTTCCATCACTGAATGTATACTGAAGCCTTCAGACAGCCGTATTAGCTCTTACTGAGGCGAAGCCTGTCCATGTTCGAGACACTGTAAATATCCTGCAATCTTGTGTTGACTCAGTAGGGATGACTAGATTATGTTCATCAGTTGTTTTTCCAAACTTGATTGCAGTAATGTTGATATTTGTAAGCGTTCCTATGCTTTGTGTTCTTATGCTGAGTTGGTCCAGAGTGGGGTGGAGACGGCCTGTGATTGGCTAGGACTGAGATCCTGGTGGACTGACAGCCTGGCAACTTGAGGGACAGTAGAGTGGTCGAGCGGTTGGTTGTCCGAGTCCGTGGAAAGAGAGAGTAGGTCTGGTAACTGTTGTGAGGTGGTCGTTGGAGGACAAAATGATTGCAGAGCCATCCTTTCTTAAGAAAGAGTCAAACTTTTGTGCATGTTATGGCTGTGTCCATGATGACTGGATTTAAGGATAAATAATTGACTTGAGCTGAGCAAACGTGATATGTTGATCTATTTTATGCTTGTTTTAGACCAATATGAGAAAAATCCTCCCGTTGCTGCTTTTAATAATTAATGTTGGCAATTGAGTAAAACAAATATGATGTCTGCTTTGCGTTGGAAGTTTTATCTTTTTACGATATCAGGCGTTTTCTTTCAATATGTAAATAATATGTATATTTTTATATACGAAAGACTGAAAAGCACTCACTAGTGAATAGCACCTAATGATGGTATTTATATTTTTAATAAAACATTGTATTTATTTTAACAACATATTTGTAGGAAATAAGAGGTTTACAACACTAATGCTTGGTCTGACATTTGTAGAGCTGCCTTCCTTTCGGTTTCGTTTTTCATTTTTAACACTTCAGACTGAAGCAGTTACTGTCTCAAGAGAGTGCAGTCCACCAGTAGCTCCTATTTGCCACTCTGAAGCAAGCGTCTTTTGTATTTGTGACCACTTGTAGCGCTGGTCAGCTGTAAAGGGTCGGGAGTGAATATGCGCTTATTTCACCCTTAGCCAGCCCCTTCGCCAATTCCCTCAGAGTATGCGGTCTCTCATTGACTCTATTTTCATAGACATAAAGCATAGTTCTGTCTTTGTTCTCTTGTATTAGTTGGTCTCGTTCGATTCTATTTTTTAAAACCCAAGACTATTATTATATCCGAAAGATTTCCAAAGTTTTGAAGAAGCAAATGCCCCAGTGTTCTGTGTATTTTTTTATCACGAAGAATTATTTTCGTAAAGTAACTGTAAAACCCCAGGGCTATGAAGGCTAGCCCAGTCCAAGAGTTTTCATGAAGCACTACTGCTCCAAGACTTCCTAACTACCCAGGCACTGAACAGCCTACCTGCTTCCATTTCACCACCCCATGCTCATTGTGCTCTGGATAGTTTCACTCCACCAGATATTATCAGACACAGAGAAATATCGAGCTTGAACTTACAAGACACCCCATTGAATATCCCATTGAATGCTCTTTGGTCCTTGTTAGTAGGAATAAGGTGCCTTATCTGACATTGAGATATTTCAGCGTTAACTTCACAAATGGACCGGGGCCTAAGCAGTTACCCACATCCACCTGCTGTTGCAGAAATGGTCAAGTGGCTACCAGTGGTGTACCTTCTCATCTTTGTGATGTGACGGCCTTAACACTGACTATAGCATACAGGGGTGTTTGTTCAAATGGCATTGGGTCTGCTGGTTTCTTTTTGATCAACGGTCCTTCAGTTGGCTTCCCGTTGTTGACCTCTCAATTCCCTTTTCCCCAAAGTAAACAGGCAAAAATCTCTATTTTTCCTTCTCGTGGCTGTGAGGAGACGGGTCGGTTTCAGAGCAATTGGATGATTTGTAAGAGACATGGGTACTATGCATATCTTTCAGAACAAAAACTCTAGATTGCTGCTGTATGCAATGAATTACTCTTTACAGAGACAGAGCGCTTTGGCCAGTACTTTTTATTCATATTCTGTACGTTTTGTATGTTGACTTGTTTGTTTGTTTGTTTGTTTGTTAGTTTATTTTGCCGTCTAACAGTATAAACACAAGGCAGTTGAGCCCTGACCCCCTTCCATTGGCTGGTCAGTGAAAACCGTAATTGACCAACACATTCTTAGGGTTGTGGGGAGGAAGACTAGAGCAGTTTATCTTTGGAAGCAAAGTCCAGCAAAGGTCAGGACAGGCACCTTGAGCACACATCTCACTTATTTTTTTTTCCCTCTTTCATCCAGAAGTTCTAGCTCTAGGTTGGAGAGTTCTACTGCGCTCTCTGACCCTAACCCCCCCACCCCCTCCACACACACACACACACGGCGGTCAGTACGGACAGAACTCAGGTGGGGGTCGGCTGAAGAACACACATTGCCCGGCCCGGTCAAGCCTGTGGCCTCTCGTCTAATTCAGGGATAAAGATTACGTTTGGGTCAACTCCCGCAGTTCAGCCGCAGTTTGGCCCTTATTGAATGTATTCATATATATATATATATATATATATATAATATATATATATATATACCAGTGTGTGTGTGTGTGTGTGTGTATATATACACATACATATATATATATATATATATATATATATATATATATATATATATATATGTATATGTGTATATGAATTATATTGACTCTTATCGCATTTGTTTTTTGTTTGGTGTTAATGTTAGTATTTTAAGAAAGGCTGGGATGAGTTGTTTAGGGAAAGTCTTGTCACAGAAAAATAATATGGTGATGAAGAAAATAGAAACAAGGACATGAGGAATAACTATCCCAAGGGCTTTGCAGCTTTTTTCCATTTTTCATGTTAGTTTAGAATGAGACGCTTCCGAAACAGGTGAACGCAGTCAGTCAGTCAGTCAGTCAATCAATCAGTTAGTTGGTCAAAACTCAAAAGAGGCAGACCAATTCAGTTGTTCCTTGGACTTCGTACCGTGACATCATTTCTCAGTGGTATTACAACTCGACATGTAATTACAGTATCCAATATATACATACACATGTACATGCATACAGGAGCATAATGTATAAATAGTACATTTTGTAAGTCAATATCTTCACTATATGGAATGGACAGACAAACTTAGTTACAATAGCAGCAACAGATTCTTAATGGTTAATAATCATGTTTGATGTACTCAATAATAACTTTTGAGTTTCAGAAACCTTTCAGAGTAACTAACCTTCATTTTGTAAATGTGCATCCAGTGTTCATTTGTGCCCGTGCATTGCCGTTTTATCCTTTTCGTTTCTTTTTTGTTCTTCTCTAGAAAGGAACAATATTAATAATCATGCGAAATGTAAATGTATTCTGTAGTTGTAAACTTCTTGAGGTCAAATGTTTTATTTTCCTGTGTTTTTATCGTTGTAGTGAAAGTGTTTCATTTTTGCTCTGTACATTCTGAAGCAGGATTTGGACTGATGGTAGAAGTAGGTTTGTCAAGGCCAGGAAAAGAATAATGCTCTTATTCTTCACCCACCCAAGTGTCCTGTACTGTTCTCTCTAACATTTTGAAGCTTGAGTTGTTCTTGTTCTGACTTTTTTTTAAAATAAGTGATAGTGATTTTTTAATCCTTTTAATTTATTTATTTTGTATGTAACTTTGGCATATCCGTAAAAATAATGATCTGCATGTCCACATCCTCATCCTCTCTAGCGCAAGTCAAGATGGTGGGATAATGCCTCATCAGCATTTGGAAGCCTTTTTCCCTTTTTGAAGGGAGTGTATTTGTTATAGGAGGAGTGTGGTATGTGTGTGTGAGCTCCACTGACTTGTAGATGATGATGCTGGGAGGATATGGACACAGACACGTGTACTGCACTTAACGGAAAACCACAGACAGTAATGACCATTTTAATACTGACGCTAAAAAGAAAAAAGAAAGTCGGTTTTCTTTTTTTTCTTTTTCTCTTGTCTGAGTTGCCCACCAGTATTCACCAATATCACAGAAATGAAGGAAAACAAAACAGTTAAATTACAATCGCAAAACCACAAACTACTAAGGATGAATGTATAATGAGAAAAAAAATACAATTGTACATAAGTGTAAAAAGGAAAGTTTCTAATCATGTTTATTTTCTATGCACCTTTTTTATTTAAGTGATAGTTTAAGTAATAAACATGTCTCCTTTACTCCTCACAGTGACTCAGGTGTATCATTTGTGTGTGTGTGTGTGTGGTGGGGCCCAGTGGATTACAGTAGCTACACTTACAATCTGTATTTTAAAGTCCAACAGACAGGCCCAGTTTCCCATCCTCCCCCACCCGCTCCACTTTCCCTCCATCACATGACTCAGTCACTGTTTCAGTGTTCCAGTGTCCTAATATCTTTACACTTAACTGGGTCCAGCTGAGGGGCATTATGTTTTAAAGAGCTTTTACATCAATCTTGAATTGCTCAAATGATTAGAGCTGTTGCCTGCACAAGTGGCTGGCCTGGTTACCCTGAATTAGAGGGAAAAGGACACAATGTGTTAATATTTGCCAGGGATGCGTTCACATGTTTAGCCGTGGCCCTCCAGGGATGCGTTCACATGTTTAGCCGTGGCCCTCCAGGGATGCGTCCACATGTTTAGCCGTGGCCCTCCAGGGATTCGTCCACATGTTTAGCCGTGGCCCTCCAGGGTTTGGGAGGCTGCATGAGGCCCCAGCTCTCCTTTGGTGGTGCATTAATAGGCCGCTTGGCAGCCCAGTAATGAGAAGTAAAAGTAGAGAAGAGGGAATTTTATAGACCCCCCACCAGACAAATAGCACTCTTTAAAACCACAAAGCAGAGAAAGCAATGCATATGTTATCTGAATGTCTTAAAGTTGTGAATGTATATTTTGTGCAAATGACTATTTACAGTTTGCTATCAATTGTTTTTTTTATTTCATTTAATGTAGAAACTGTAGTTTAATTTGATCATTACAGTTAGAAATGCCTTGTTTGAAACCCCAGCTGTCCGTAGTTAGTGGTACAGCTACTTTGCAGCCTAAGGACATCTAGAGCTATGAAAGTAAATTGAGCAATATGTGGTACTGTGCGAAAAACAGAACCGCTTCTTTTATTTTAGTGGCATTATTCAAAAGAATATCCATCTGGGCAGCTATATTGATGACTAAGGCTTTTCTTTCCTCCACAAGAGAAAAAGGCTATTAAAGGGTCTTGTCCAAGAGACCGTGTTTATTGTACGCGTATGGTTTGTATCAGTTGGCTTTGAAGCTGAGGCTGTGGTTGCACAGAGCTGTTCCTCCTTGATGATGTGTGAGTTTGGGACAGGCTCTGACCACAGTTGTCGTCCCCCCTCCCTCACAACATGGGCTCCCTGTCAGGAGCTTCCTCGTCTCCTTCAGCAGCTGTTTGCTCCCCGAGCGCCACCACTCCCCACATATTTCTACTGAAGCTTTACTATTTGTTCCTTTTCCACCAGTATCGCTTGTTATTTGTTCTCAGGCTCGCCTTTCACCTTTTATCCTCTTTGGACGAGCATCAAATATTCCTGGTCCTCCGTCTTTGTTGCTTCCCTATCCCTCCTTCCCTCCTCTGCCCCTTCTCTCCTCCCTCCTTTGTCTTCCTCCTCTCCTCCCTCCTCTCCTCCCTCTTCTCTCTCCCCCTCTCTTGCTCCCTAATTGGCTTTCATTGCCATTTCCTTCCAAGACGGGGAGTATCACTTTTTCCCAGACTCCCTGAACAAGCGAGAAAAGTTCAGCGTTACACTTATTTTCTGCCCTGGACGGACCTGAGCTGTTTCCTCAGTGAAGCTCAGAACTGGTACAGGTAAGTTTTACATTCCAGCTTTGCTAAATCTAACTTCTCCAGCTGCTTTCAAGCTCAAGTGGCAGTGATGGAAACCATGGGTTTTAAAACCCACATATCTAATTTACTTTTTCTACATCTAGTTTACTGTCTCTAGCTTTACTATGTCTGGTTTTACTATGTTTATTGCACTCAGAATCTATCAGTCTATTGGAGTTCATGGCTCACATCACTATAAATATTGGAAGTAGTTGATTGGGTGAACAGTGCAAATAAGAACAAAGACCAGAGGTTCATACTCCATACTCTATTGTTTACTGCCCTCTATCCGCTAAACATGACTGATGGAGCTCACTACAATGAGACTACACCAGGGACCACAAGAACACCGAAGTTGAGTTAGTTCAGACTACACCAGGGACTAAAAAACACAGAAGTTGAGTTAGTTTGTGACTTGAATTTCTGTTGTTTTGAATGTGTCTTAACCTTAGATGTATTCCGTTGTAGCCCTTTACAGTATAGGAAAAGGTTACATCTGTCTTCAGCAAAGACAGTAAGACCTTAAGTGGCGAAGGTGAGGACAGTAAGGGGAGGTAATGTGGGGATGGGCAGGAGAAGAGATGAGTGAGAGGTGAAAGGACATTACTGACTGCAGGCAGACCGGCAGCAGACAGATGGCCCCGTGCTGGAGTGCTATTTAGTCTGCGCGCCGCACACATTCCCCAGGGGAGCGGTTCCTTTAACTCCCCAGTCAGACATTTTCATGCAGAGATGCAGACGCTGAAGGAGTCCAGTGCTTCTGGAGCCAGGTAACAGCATAATGTTAAAGCTATTCCAGTAAACAAGGGCACCAAATCACGGCCCTTTCTGGTGATGGGAATGGAGTCGTTTTGGTCAGACAGTTAAAGGAGCTTTGGGGGAAAAGACAGCTGTTTTTCAAAGTATAAATGTAGCTTAAAAGGAAAGCTGATTTTCCTGGAGGCATTAACTTCAGAGAAATGCATTGCCTCAGGCCAAAGGTGTGAGTGTGTGTGTGAATGTGTGAGCTCTCGCTTTCTCATCTAAGAATCATTCAGGACAGATGTGTTTACTTTCATATGTGGACGGTCCAGGACATTTCTCCTTCAGTGCCCCTTCCAGCTGAGTGTGTGTGGCAGAGTTAATATCCCCTTCCAGCCCGCCGAGTGTGTGAGGCAGAGTTAATAATCTAATAATAAACTTGTGCAAAGTTAATCAAGATGGAACGATCATGACAAGAGAAGGATCATTGCCGCATATTCCTGATTGTTAGTTGTTATTGGCTGTTGAATTCCCCTGTGGTTTGGTCTTACTAATAGGATAGATATGAGCTTATGTAACATCCTGAGTGCTTTCCCCATCATCAGCTGACTGCATACCACTGCTTTGCACGAGAATTAACTCCCAGACTGACTGAAGTCTGTTTTGGTTCAACCCAAGCGCACTCATGAACATTGAACTCGTCAGGTTACTTTAAAAAACAACAGCTGCAAATGATTCATGTCCCCCCCCTCCCCCCACATGCTCCTTGTCCCTTTTCCTGCAGAGTCTACAGACAACGCCTGGAGCTTACAAGTGATGTCGCCCTCAGAGAAGTGGTCACTCTCTCTGCTTGTCATGCTGCTGGCCAGTGTTTCGCACGAGCTTGACGACAACAAGATCCCCAGCCTGTGTTCTGGTAGTCCAGGTATCCCAGGATCCCCCGGGATGCACGGCAGCCCCGGTGTGCCAGGGAGGGATGGCAGAGACGGGCGTGATGCCCAAGCCGGGGCACCAGGGGAGAAAGGAGACAGGGGGGAACCAGGTGAAGTCGTCTGGCCGCCGCACTGCCAACACATAAACCCATAAAACTGCAGCACCCAAGCAAGACAGATGGCAAAGTCATTTTAGCAAAAGCCTGTGTATACTGGAGGAGGAATTGGCGCTGTGACACAGCTGTCAAGTATAAATAACGCTGTAATGGCAGAAGCACACAGCCCCCAGGCTAACACATAACTGCAGGTGTGTCCTCTTGCATCAGCGAATGGCAGCACGTTCACTCATGACTTCTGCTGCTCTGTTTTCTAGTATCTGTGATTGACAGTAGGCTATTTGTACGTTACTCTCAAACCTTCCCATAATGACAGCAGGTCTGTTTTCTAATATCTGTGATTGACAGTAGGCTATTTGTATGTTACTCTCAAACCTTCCCATAACGACTGCAGGTGTATCTTCTATTTGTGATTGACACTAGGCTATTACAGGTTACGCTCATGCCATCCCATTTGAGACTGTACTGTCTCCTTTGTCCTCCAGGTCAGACTGGTTCCAGGGGCCTCACTGGGGACCATGGTGACCCGGGGCCCAAAGGCGATCAGGGAAAAGATGGGGAGTGTGCTGTGGCCCCTAAGTCCGCCTTCAGCGCCAAGCTGTCAGACGCCAAGGCGGTACCGGTCGCAGGGAGTGACGCCATACGATTCGATCGGATCGTGCTAAACGAGCAGGGCGACTACAACGCCGAGACGGGCGTGTTCACCTGCCGAGTCCCGGGAGTGTACTACTTCACCGTCCACGCCACGGTCTACCGCGCCAGCCTGCAGTTCGACCTGATGAAGAACGGCTTCGCGCTGGCCTCCTATTTTCAGTTCTTTGGGAACTGGTCCAAACCGGCGTCGCTGTCGGGGGGAACGCTGACGCACCTGATTCCTGGCGATAAAGTCTGGGTTCAGATGGCCCTGGGAGAATACAACGGCTTCTATTCCAGTCCCAAAACAGACAGCACCTTCACAGGCTTCTTGGTGTACTCAGACTGGAAAAACTCGGCTGTGTTTGCATAGCTTATTAGCTGACAATTATGCATTATTGTGTCAGTTTATGTTATAGCCTATACTTTGGCACTGAGTGTGATCATACATCTTTGGGTTCTGTTTCAAAGGTACTTGAAAGGCACAAACCATGAGACTGCAGAAAGCAAAGTAAGGTCAGAATAAACATTATCTGGAGATAACTCGAGTGAGTTAATCACTCAACAGCTTTTCAATTTAATCAATGAAATGCTTTGATTGCCATTATCTTTGTACTGTACAGCTTTTTGTTTACATCAAGGCCAAAACATACAGTTCAGTGCTGGGCCATGGTCATGTTTGAACACTTTTATTCACACTTCCTGTTATGTTCATGCAGAAAGACATGTTGAGAGGATCACTGGTGGTCAGTTAGACATGCAGGCTGAAGTTGGCTTGGTTCCATCCCACTCTACAGTTATGCAAGAAGAGACACTGAAATACTGCTCTGTTTGGCTGCACTCTTGAAATCGATCCAATAAAGCAGTGTTACTCATTGCGCGGCTCGCAAGCCACATGCGGCTCATCAAGCTATAATTGGTGGCTCGCAGATTTCGCCAAATTTGGTTTTACTCATTTTGAGTAGGCCTAAACTGTTCGCCAAAGGCCATCATCTCTGGCCCCAGCTTGATAAAAACAAAAGTAGGCTCTGATTTAGCCTAGTCTACAGTATGACTTCAACGAGGTGATCTTAAGTTTCGTTCTGCTTACAGTATCTCACTGCCACTGCAACGCCTTTGAATGCAATCCGCTGCCCTGTTTACAAATGCTACAGCGGACTTAAACTGCCACCTTGTGGCGATAAGTTGTAATACATTTTTCAGCTGCATGGATCACGCAAGCGAATGAATGAAGTGGCCACTTCTAAATGGGACTCACTGTATGTGTTAACAGTCAATACATTGTTTCAAATGTGCTTCATAAACATACAATATTGCACTACAAAAACGCAAACATCTGAATTATACTTCACCCAAATACAGTATTGAAGGTGAAAGGAAGTTATTAAGCCTTTATGGTGCTTCCTAATTGGGGTATTGTCAAACCTGCTACTACTAATACTAAAAATACAGCATGAAGAAAGTCAAAGACATGCATGCCAGCTTCCGCTCATCCCAGTATTAAAGTAAATCTGGTCTTAAATGAAAATATATTGGCTGTGTTATTTCTTTTTTTGTGGGATGTCCAATTTATATGTAGAAATGCACATTTGCAAAGGTGACTTAGTATGTTGTCGTAAAAGTGGCTCTCCTTTTGATTTTGCACTGCCAATGTGGCTCTTGTGAAAAAAATAGTGAGGATCACTGCAATAAAGCAATTGAGGGTGGATGTATAATTGCCAGCTGTAAAACCTTAACAATGTCTGTAATTCTAATACTTGGTAGACACAGAGTAGCATGTGCGAAGCTTCTCTCTCATTCAACCTGAAAATTGTGTTCTTCTGTCAAACCATATTCTAGTCAGTTCCCTGATCTTGTTATTGAATTCACTACTAAAATACTGTTTTTACAGCCGATTCACAAATGACTTGTCATAAGAGCTAATAAAGTGTAGCTAATAGTATTCACATCATTTCCTTGAATAATCCCATGTTACTTTAATGAGAAGACCTTTTGTGATATTGTTAGAAAGTGGTAAATGGAAAGATGAGTGTTTAGGGGGAACTCTCAATGTTGCGATGACTGGACAAGTTATTGTGTCTAATTTGTTGAGCAGCTGTATTCTATTGTAATATACACATCAGACTAAAACTTTTCCTGTACGTTTATGACGTCATGTAATGTCTACGCATTCACCCAGACAACCCCTTTCCTGCTCCCTGGATCCATCCTTACTCTGCATTTGTCAGATAATAAAACTTTACTGATGGCTCTACACAGAAGAATATATTGAACAATCAAAATATACATAGCCATCTTCACAGATAATCTAATCATTTTTGTGTTGTCTTTTCGTAATAATATTATGTGAATCTGCTACATCAAATTGCTATAGTATGCGCAAGTAGGCTACCAACCCGTCTCAAATGTATGTCTTTAGACAGCCATTGTTGCATTCAGTTGGAATATGTACAATAAGGATTAACTGACTTGTAATCCCATCTAATAATCTAGACTAATGTGGAGGCTGCAAGGTACAAACAGTCTGAAATCTAGACATGTTTTATTGAGTGTTCTCACATCACTTACATTCTCATCATCTTCACACCTTCTGAATACAAAAAAATACATAAACAGCTCAAAGCTGTATTCAAGGTCCCTGATCCCAGAAAACAAACTTCTGTTTTTATTGAACCCGTCATTGTAATCACCAGAAGCAGATATACAATTATGATCCCTCAAATGTCTGACAATGTCAAGGCACTAAGCAAGAAATGAACATGATGTTTTAACTATATAAAACCATACCTCAAGGAGAAATTATGGTATTAGATAGTGTTTACTACTGGTATTAGATAGTGTTTGGAAGCATGGATTTCTCTCATTTTAACATTTTTTGATCACCAATATGTCCATCTTTGTCTATAGTACACAAGATAGGTAAACAATTAAAATAAAAATGTTTTTCTTCATTTTGTCTCTTGCAACGGAATGTAAACGAGGGTTGCCCACTTTAAATTACCAGTGATGTTTGCGAGTCGGAACCGTGAACTTCAATTTCTGGAATTGACCAAAGCAGTAAAAACGACCAAAGCCTACTGCTAGGCCACGATAGCATGTTTTTTTGTCTGCTCGTCAGGTAGCGTATGCTTCTTAAGGCAAATGAAAACGGCTAACAGGTTCACTCTCATATTCATATATCAACAGCTGATTTCATATTCTGTTTTTCACCTTTTTGATAATTTTTCAAAAGAATGTAGGAATACTATTAAGCACTGAGAGGACATACATGGAAAACAAAGCATTTCACCAAGAGTATATATACTTATACTATATCTTCACAGTCGCCGTGTTCCCTACAACAACAACACCTTGATCAGAGGTATACAAAACCACTTCCAACATTCTGTCAACCCGTTCATGTGACATGAAAATCTGATTGTTGAGAAAAACAAATGCATAACAGTGGAATATCTTAACACATCATAATATCAAAAATAAATGATGCCATTGTAAGAAAGAAGCACAAATTAAGAAATAAATCCTCTGTGCATATGTGTTTGGAAGTGTATATGCACTGGAGTAGTTCTCACTCACACTGACCCTTATTCATGCAGTCCTTCACCACGCAGGGAGTATAAAACTATTGCAAGCATTACTATGGGTACAAAATATGTCGGCTAGATTCTAGACATCTTTCAAAGTTGGCCATAGGTTTTCTTTTGTTTGTTTGTTGGTTTACATTTACGTCTGTTTGGTTTCAAATAAGACAGTGCTCATACTGACAGTGCGGAAAGGCCAAGAATGACGTGCCAACAATCCACAGTGTGTGATCCATCCTCATCAAGCCCCTGCACTATCAGCTGATAGCCTGAGATTGCTACTCGACACCCTAGAAAGCTCTCAACAGCAAGATCTCGCTTGGCATTAAGACGCAAAGCAAAGCGGGCCGAGGCCACTGGTCCATCAGAGATACACATCCATGGTCTGGAAGATCATGTGTCGGCAGAGCGGGCAGTTGCGCTGGTACACGGGCTGGGTGAGCAGGATGTCCGTGCAGCTGCGGCACAGGCAGAGGTGGCGGCAGGGCAGCAGCACCACCGTCTTGAAGCTGTCCTGGCAGATGACGCACTTCTTGCGCTCCTCCTGTTCCTGCAGCATGGTGAGGAGGCTGGAGTCCACCTCTGGAGACGGACACGGCTTGAGGCTGCTGCCCTCGTCTGCCGTCTGCAGCGGCCTGCTCGTGCTGGAGCTCGGCAAGAGGCGCTCGGAAGAGTGACCGGCCGGTGGCGGGGGCTGGTGAGCGAGGGGTCGGCGTGCGAGGCCCAGTGCGGGCTGTCCGTCACCACCGGCGGCGTTCCCAGCAGGCACCCTCTGCTCCGCTAGTATCTCCGGCTGCCCCGCATCCCCGTCCCCATCTGTCCGCACTGCCCGATGGCCAAAGCGGTGGCGGCTGCCGTGCCACACGGCCACCCTCTGCCGCAGGTTTCTCTCTAGCACGTACAAGCGATGGATAGGCACCTGCAGATGTCGAAGGGAGGGCACTGTGCTGATGTAGTGGGTGAGGCGGTTGGCTTGCTGTCTTGACAGCTCGGGGTTCAGGTAAATCGTGGTGCTCGCTACGACACCCACTGTGAACAACAGTCCATAAAAATTCAACAGGAAAATGCTGACAAAGATGTGGCCAAGGGAGGCCAGAAACTCCACAGCCGAGAGGCATGGCGTCCACAGGAAGACCGAGGCCCCGACCAGAGTGCTATACAGGAAGCTGAACACCGCCAAGGTCAGTTCCAAGATGTTTTGTAAGGGACAGAGGACTGTCTCCCAAAGACCGACGAGCACAGTGTAAAAATTCTGCGTGCTAATCAGCAGCAAGTTCACAATAGTGTTGGCTAAATAGACTACCAGGCTAAGGGCAATGCCACAGCCCTCCCATACGTGCTTCAGCACACTGTGTCCAGAAAGCAACCCACGGTGTAGAAGGTCCCTGGTTCGCAGCAGTACATGGGAGGCAAGGTAGCCTACCATCTTACAACTTTCCACCAGCCCTCCTATGAGCTGCTGTCCACCCCCAGCCAGGTTGTGAGTCAATACTGACACTCCTTCCGACATGGTGAACAGGCAGACGAGGGTGAGGTTCCAGCATTCTATCACAGAGTTTGTGAGCAACATGGGTAGGTGATGGATGAAGGAAATCAAGCCAATCAAAAGCCGGATCAGGGAATGAACAATGACAAAATTTAAATCCAGCAGGAAACAGGCTATTTCGAAACATTTTCCAATGGTACAAAATAAGAAGTTAACGACGCCCATGCCTGTTTTATCCTGTCCACCTCAATGGTCAACTGAATTCAGACACCCATGGGACTGGAGACTGGAGGCGTTTAAGACCACGGATCTGAAAACAGAGAATCAAGAAGATACAGTTCTACGTAAGTCATAACAGGTACGCCACGGTATCTTTTGGTAGCCGAGTTAAACTCTTCAGCTAGACTAGCCATCTGTCTAGAAAGGTTATTGCCTCATATGACAGGCAGCGTCCAAAAGTCCACGAAGAAGATACCGTCACATTTATGTCATCTTTAACTCGCATAAAAAGTGGTTATAACTTCAATTAATTATAATGTTTCACAGCACAGTGACACATGCATAGCAGCTAACTGATCAAAAGAAACTATGATAAGATGTTAGCAATAGCCCAGTCTGGGCGGATGTTTGCATTCAAAAAGTTAGCTCACTAACGCTAGCTAGCTAGAAGCTACGACAGTTTGCTTACCAATCTAGCAAAAGATAAGATCCACATTCCCGCTTAATGGCGGTATAAGTCGGCCTGGTATACAGTTGTTGTGGGAATTCTTACTAATTGCCGATGTGAATAAATAACAACATGCCCGGACAGATACCTGCTACCATCATCGCGTTGTTTATGCTCGGTTGTTGCACATTCTTCCTCACTGATAGCTAACAACGTAATCAGCCGTAGTGGCATGTCGATAGTACAGACCGCCTCCATCTGGACTGGAAGACGAATTGCATGCGTTGTAGATGTCTGCTTCTCTGTCACTTTTGTTCTTGCTTTCTCCTTCCTGAGTTGTACAAATTGCAAAACAAGTAACGTTGCAGCAGAGAGCTACAGTTCAGTCAGTGTTTTAAATGATCGTTGACTTTCTGAAGTCAAAAGGCGCAGGCCCTACCGTATGCAACGTCACGTTACACATTCACAGTACAATAAAAATACCCCGTCTCCGAACCAATGCGCAAACAAAAGTATAAAGTCGTTTGCATTTTGGAACAGTTCATCGATATTTATCGAAGTGTTCGATGAATGAATGCTTCAGGAACATTATTGATATCCAACACAACGTTGAGGGGATGGGCACAGGGTGACTGGTTGTGTGATGGTCAGAGAAAGTTGTAGCTGCCACTGACTCAGTATCATTAGTAGCCAAGATTCATTCGTCACCACTTCAGTCACCACCGGAGACGTGGCTATGTACTTCTGCCATATTGCCAAGTTATCTCAACTCTAGCTAGCCTTGACAGATGACCACATCAACAGCGACAGCATCCAAATTAACTTCTTGATAAACGTGTAAAAGATAGGACAGTCGCGGTCAGAGATTATACCAGGAAATATCACAGGAAACTCAAAATGGTAAGAGATAAGGCCAAGGTAGCTAGCCGTAACGTTAGCAGCTTGTAGCTTGTTTAACTAACATTCGCTAGCGAGTCTCTTCTCAGACAGGTAATAGTTTTGAGTAAGTTGGGCAGCTTGCAATAATTGACCTACTGGATTTTGAACTACACTTTATCACGTTAACCACCAGGCGAAATTGCTAGCTATTTTTGCTAACTGTTTGTAACGATTCTTGGTATCCTAATCCCTCTGTAAGCTAACGATAAGTTAGCTGCTGTCATTCCATTCAGACAGGAGTTTGAACTAAGTTGTGTTTTGACTAGTTTTATATTGAGTGTGTTGTTTGGGAGTTGTTTATATGTGATTATAGTGGTCGTTTTGGCCATAGGTCAGAACATAGCAGGCCATTACATACATATTAAAACTTGTAGATTTTATGAATAGCCCACTTCTCTGTTGAAATAGGATAAGCTAACGCTAGCCGTCTCAGTAGCATATCGAATCAAAGGTCTTATTTCGTGTTCGATCTGCAGTTACGTTAGCTTGTCTGCAGGGAGCTTATGGTCTTGTACAATGTGGTGGTGTAATAATATATTTTTTTACAATGTGGTGGTGTAATAATATAAATTAGCTAGTAATCTTTTACATCAGACGCAGTAATAGTTACACACATTATTGGTGATGTATCAAGTACAGACAGTGTAAGGCCATGCACAACTGACAAATGTAATAATGCAATACATTGTTCTTGAAATCCTTCAGCCAGCACTCTAGTCATGGAAAGAGCACTGTGGAAAGCTTTGTTTGTGATGTTCTGAAATAACTGTACATCTTTATTCATACCCATCTTAAATCACTGTAATTTGTAAGGATCCCTGCCCTAAATATTTGATTTAAAAAAAAATCAATTCAGCTTAAAAGTCTTCAGAAATCAGCATAATACACACTGCCTAAGAGGCCATTTGAATGTAGAAATGAAAACTCTGTATACAGGTCAATAAGTGGCAACACTGTAGTTGTGTTTATTCAGACTGAGTCCTCCCCTTTTGTTTCTAGGTGCTTTTGGCGGCCGCAGTGTGTACCAAGTCGGGGAAGCCCCTCTTGTCCCGACAGTTTGTGGAGATGACGAGGACACGTATCGAGTGCCTCCTGGCGGCCTTTCCAAAGCTGATGAACGTGGGCAAGCAGCACACGTTTGTGGAGACTGACAGCATTCGCTACGTCTACCAGCCCCTGGAGAGGTTGTACATGGTCCTCCTCACCACCAAGAACAGCAACATCTTAGAGGACTTGGAGACCTTGCGGCTTTTCTCACGCGTGGTATGTCGTTGTGTGTGTGTGTGTGTGTGTGTGTGTGTGTGTGTGTGTGTGTATGGGGTCATTGTGAGTTAGTGCAGTGGTTCTCAACCAGTGTGCCGTGAGGTGTACCGTGGAATTTTGAGGAACATTTTATACAGGCTCATAGTTATAAAGTGGTTGTTATAAAGCAGCCTAATAGGCAATCTATTAATCAGCTCAGTCAGCATCATGTGAGCATATGCCTATCTATGGTCCCAGTTAATGAACACTCTAGAAAAAATATGGGCATAAGAATGAACTTATATGTGTGTGACATACTTCATAATCAGTAACCATATGTGTCTTGGCATTTTGGTTTGACTTTTGGTGTGTCTTAGACCCAAATAAGTTGAGAACTTCTGAGTTAGTGTATGTACTGCAGGTTTGTTGACATTTCACAATCAAACTGCCTGTCAGATCCCGGAGTACTGCCGCACGATGGACGAGGGGGAGATCTCGGACCACTGCTTTGAGCTCTTGTTCGCCTTTGATGAGATCGTGGCCCTGGGCTACAGAGAAAATGTCAACCTCACCCAGATCCGCACCTTCACAGAGATGGACTCCCATGAGGAGAGGGTGTTCCGCGCTGTCAGAGAGGTCAGTTTTGCAGTGTGTGGCCTGTGAAAGCAATATTTTAGAGTGATTTATTTTCTTTAGGAAATGATGGTACATTATAATTATACAAAAATTGTGCCTGTATAATAGAATATGTTTCTTTCTAATATAGAGTGTCTGCTTTTGAATTTCAAGTTCATGCAAATTTGGGCTGCAACGTGTAATCGATTAGTTGTCAATTATTGAATTAATCGGCAACTGTTTTGTTAATGGGTTCAGCGATTTTGTCACTTTTTTTGGAAAATACCTAAAAATTCTCTAATTGCCTTGACTTCAACTTGCATGTGGACAAAGCAAGGCATTTGAAGGCATAATGAAACACTGATAACATTACAACAGTTTTATGACATTTGAAACAACTTCTATATAATTGTTAGTTGCAGCCCTGATATAGATATCATTTTGGGCAGACACAAACAAAAGGAAAATAAATATTTGTTTTATGTTTTGCCCTATAACTAATCTGTTAAGAATGTGTGTTTCTGACATACCTGTTGCTACTACCAGTTGCTTAACTCTGGGCTGTCAGTCTGCTCCAGTATTAAACACTGTGTGTGTCCTGTGAGCACAGACCCAGGAGAGGGAGGCCAAGGCGGAGATGAGGAGGAAGGCCAAAGAGCTGCAGCAGGTCCGGAGGGACGCCGAGCGCAGCGGGAGGAAGGCCCCATCCTACGGGGGCTTTGGCGGGGCTAGCATAGCCTCCTCAGCTGGCCTCATCAAAGACACGTTTGAACCGGAGAAACCCAGGATGGCTCCTGCTCCCGCCAGGTATCGCAAAATCTGCTCTGTGCTTTATTTATTTTGATTTAGTTCATCTGTTATTTTTATTGTTATAGTATTTAGCAGACAGCTTTTGTCTTCTGTAAGTAATTTCTTTTAAATTATTGTATTCATGGCTTAAAGTACTGTGATCTGGCAAGGTCTGTTTGAGAGATTCCACATCTATAAAGTTGCTTATGAACATGAGCTCACTTGTTGGAGAGTATTGATGGACTTTATCTAACCGTAAGGAAGTGCACTTCAATATACTTTTTATTGTGATGAGTCATGCTGCACTGTGAGCACACCAAGGCACTTTCCTATCAACTGTGTTGTTGAAATGGCAATAAACTTCAACTTGACATAAGTAAGATCTCCGTGGTATGACACTGAAATGAGGTGGATTAATTTTTTGGTTGTGCCATGACATGTCCCCCTACAGAGCGAGTGGTCCAAACAAGGCCCTGAAGCTGGGCTCCCGCGGGAAGGAGGTGGAGAACTTTGTGGACAAACTGAAGTCTGAAGGGGAGAACATCATCATGCCTGTTACAGGAAAGAAGCAGTCAGACACCAGCAAAGCCCTACCACCACCAATCAACACCGAGAGGTACAGTACTGCACACCCTTCCTCAAGTGTCTCATGCACACCTGGAGCACATCTGGAGGAAACAATGGCACTATGGGATGTTAATACACTTCTGTGTCAATAGTGGATATGTATACAAAAATTAGTGTTCATTTAAGTCAATGCGGACACTTCAATTTATGCATCAAAGAATCTGCCTGCTGAAGTGCTCCCTTCCTTGACAGTGTTCATTTGAGGGTGGAAGAGAAGGTGTCCCTGGCCTGCGGCCGCGACGGGGGCTTGCAGAACATGGAGGTCACTGGCATCATCACGCTCCGAATCAGCGACGACAAGAACAGCCGCGTTCGTCTGCACCTCGCCAACAATGACAAAAAAGGAGCTCAGCTACAGGTAGGAAGATAACCTTATCAGGCAGAGCCTGCAGAAAGGAGCGTTTTCCTCCCCCATTGGCCTTATTCACACGGTGGCAATTGTAAACCAAAACGAGGCTATGGGGTACACAAACTAGAGGATTGTTGTGTTCTATGCATTCGCCAGTAGGGGGGAAGAACAAGTATGATATAGTGAGTGTACCCATAGCCTTGTTTTGGTGCACAGTGGCTGCCGTGTGAATAAGGTGAATATGGACGGCTGCTATCTGATCATGATTGGTAGCCAAGAAATCCATGTAAATGTCAGGTGTACTTGATTGTTCTGCAAGAGTAGTCAGTCACAACTGTATGAATAGATTGTGCTGCTGCTGATTCTGATGTAAGGCCGTTCACCTCTCTGTGTCAGACTCACCCCAACGTGGACAAGAAGCTCTTCTCCTCTGAGTGTGTGATTGGACTGAAGAATGCAGAGAAGTCTTTCCCTCTAAACAATGATGTAGGGGTTCTGAAATGGAGAGTCCAAACCACTGACGAGGCCCTCATTCCTCTCACAAGTATGTTTGATTGATTTCTGACGTCTGCGGTCCACTTTCATTGCTGTTGTGTACTGCTCCCTGGTAACCCTCTGCTTGTATTGTTCTTGTAGTAAACTGCTGGCCCTCAGAGAGCTCCACTGGGTGTGATGTCAACATCGAGTACGAACTGCACGAGGAGAATCTGGAACTCAAAGACGTTGCCATAGCGATTCCCCTGCCGTGAGTCCACTGGGTTTATGAAATAGCATTTTAAGCTCCGATGTTTTGGCCCTTAAGCCAATTTTTATTTAAAAACTTTATTTAGAATTAATTATTGTGACAATAGATTGATTGCTGTAAGGAGGTGAAGTGTATCCTTGGGCTGAGTAATTTAATTGCGTAAATAAATGAGTAAATGAATGTTGCTAAACTTTGGCTTAATTAACAAGCTCTTATATTTGGTCAGTTACAAATAAGAAATCTGAAGTCTGATAGACCAATTCAATTACAATATCCGCTGCCTCCTGCTGGATGATCAGGGGCACTGCCGGCGGTGATCTGGGTACATGAAGCACTGAGCGGAACACGCAGGTTCATGGCAGGATAGGAGTTGGCTACTTTTTTCACCGCACATTTAGACATGGATGTGCTGCTGGTTCTCTTTGAGTGTCCATGTTCTGATGGGTTGTCTTTTGGTTCAGGTCGGGCGTGGGAGCACCTGTGATTGGAGATGTGGACGGCGAGTATCGCCATGACAGCAGACGGAACATTCTGGTGTGGTCTTTCCCAGTCATCGACGCCGATAACAAGACTGGCAGCATGGAGTTCAGCATTGCCGGCCAAACCAGCGACTTCTTTCCAATCAGTGTGTCTTTCGTCTCCACAAACAACTTATGTGATATACAGGCAAGTTTTTCACGTCATCAGCACACAGTTGACATGACACATACACTTGGACAAAACACAACCACTTGTGGCAAAATACTGTAACTGTAACTATAACAGTCTTTAACATACAGATGTCTATTTTAAGACATTAGCCTTTTGTTGGCCTTACAGTTTTATCATTTTTATTTTTTATCTCCTTCTAGGTTCTCAATGTCACCGCTGTCGATGGAGATAGCCAGGTGAAATTCTCCACAGAAACATCATTTGTGACGGACAAATATGAAATATTGTAACAAAAAAACTGATACTACAATCATTTATATTTTTATGGGTTATGAACCCATCAATTGGATTTTCCCTTCAGAATAGAATTTATTTTGTGACGGTATTGATGTGTACATAATACAGTTGACCGAGAAGAATAAAATATACGTTTAAAGTATTAAAAGTTCAAATAAACCAAATATTGACATACAGCACCAGATTGCCAAGGATTCAGCCTGAGTGGTTGAACAACACCCACAGTGCTCTTAAAACTGAACTCAGCAGGTCTGTCCAAAAGGCATGAAATGTCCTCATCCCCCAAATGCCCTTTCTGTTGTGATTATTCACACATGGTTGTGCTTAGATGGCATCTTGTTTTTATGTATCATTACATTTCCCAGAGTATCAACCTTACTGAACTCCTATTGAGTTAGAGGAAGTATCAGCTCCATATCAGCTGCCTATATTGGGGAAATGGCTATGAAAGGCACATACGGTAAATTCCCCATTGATTTTTTTTTGAAGGCGCATAGATTGATATGTGCCAGTATATGTTATTTAATGCTGACATTTTAGTCATTTTAAGTGCTTGGCTTTACTTTATTCCATATTAACTATTTACTCAGTTTTAAGTCAGTTCTGGTTTCTGTGGACTATTAATATATGTCCGGGTTCCCTCACTCTTGCGGTTTTGGCTGAAGCAAAGTGCTTCCTGTTGTTTTGTGTGTGTGTACAGTATATCCCTAGAAAGGATGAGAACAGGGGTTTGTAGAGAACAGCTCAACAAATGCCTTCTTTTTTTTTACTGAATGCACTTTTTTTGTTACTTAAGATCATAGCATCCAAGGGACATGTACAGGTAGGTCATTTATAACAATGCTTCAGTTCCTGTAGTTCTTGAATTGTCTTTGTTAACGGTATTTGTGAACTACTTTATGTAGCCTCACATTTCTGCTACAAGAGTATGTTTTTGTACCTCTACATGTAAAATCATGGAACTTTATTATCAAATGTTGGAGTAATGACATTCCAGTCTACAAATTCATATAATATAAACTTTAATAAAAGCAATTGTTAACTGATTTCTGTTGAACGTGTACCTTGTTTTAATTTGCTTGTTGGTACAACAACATAGCAGAATATTGTGTTACTCAAAATGTAGAGTATAATTGTCACTACTTGGCAGAGCATACATCATTATAGTACAGTTTAATTTAATAAACTGGAGCGTGTATGTGGATCCTGGTTTATATTTTACAATTTACTTAGACACAGTCCATGGTAAGACAAAACTTAACTGTAGATAAAAGCAATGTTTTAAACTAACATACCATTTACTTAATGAAGCAATCCCCAGTGCTGTTTTCAGTGATTTCACCTGAAATTGGTATTTTCTCAACCTTCCCACTCTCAGCACCTTCAAAAAGTATCACAAGGTCATCCTATGGATTTTAGATCAAAGAAAAATCAGCATCTTGAACATAGACAGAAAAAAAAACACAAAAGCTCCACATGGCATCAGACGGTTCAAAGTGAAATCAACATTTGTTTTGCTGCAAGTCTTAAGGGCTGTGACAGTGAGAGGCAGGAAATTGCACGCATTCTGAGGGAATATGAGGAATGTCCTTTTGCGTGCAATACAACACACAAAAGTACAAACAGACCTTTTTTAAGGGTTTTCTTGGCATTACCTTGTTAGATTTGGGGAAGCGTTATAGAAATGTAGGTTTTGTTTGAGGGTGAATTTACTTTTTGAGTTTGGCAAAAGCAATTTCATATATAATTTTATATACTTTTAGATTAGTAAGAAAGGGTCTTTATAGAACCAGATCTTTATATTGTCCATAAAGTGACATGAAGTTCTTCTCAGCTCTCTTTCTACACTGCAGACGTGCAGAGTGAAATGCTTGACCCAACCTTGACACTTCTACAGTCTTAGATTTGGCCTTGGAAATAACATTCATTGTAGCTTGGAATAACCATTTTTTTCGATAAACTCTTCAAGGGCAGATGTAGGCTAATGTGAAGAAAATTCTCCATATTGAAACTTTATCCAGCATACAGAATTAGCAGAATCTAGCTATAGTAAAATACTGAGGGCCCTCATCGTCAGGAGGGTGGACACAAGTCTCCACCATACCATGGTAAGCAAAGAGAGGGAGTGCCACACACCAAACCATGTTTGGGTCGTAGCCCAAAGACAGTCCAGTCCACTGCCGACTGAGTCTTCTGAAGGTAACGCAGCAGATCAAGCTCTGGTCCCAGGACTCTGCCACAGGACTCGCTGAAAAGGTAAGCTTCAAATCTTGTCATTATGACTTCGGTAGCCTAGAGGAGACTAGATCAGTTACTGAAATGTGTGGGCTATTTTACATTGCAACAGCATTTAATAAATGACAGAAACATTTGGAATAGTATGAGCATTACCGTTCACTGATGTTAGAGTAAACTAAACAAGACATCCTTTAGAGCAGTGTTTCTCAAAGTGTGGTCCTGGGACCACTGGTGGTCCGCAAGCTATCCTAAGTGGTCCACGAGCAGATGTGGTAGAGTATAATATAGATGAGTTGTTTGCAATATTGAACCAACTTGTATGTAAATCAAAACAGTTCTACAACACTGCAAGCTACGCCAGTTTAAATCATATGAATTCTCTGACACAATAAGCAGGGTGCAAAGACAATAAGCAAGGTGGTTTGGCCTATTGTGTAATACTGTTGAAGTAGGTGGCACTCTTTTTTTAGCTAGGTGGTCTGAGGGTTTTTTTTATTGGTTAAGTGGTCCTGGGTCTGAAAAAGTTTGAGAAACACTGAGGAAAGAATAAGATAAAAAACATTTGTTAAAGAATGATGTTTTAATACATTCCTGTGGTAATATAATATCTCGGCTCATTACTCCTTCAAAATGTTTGAAATTCCTCAGAATGTTTCAGTGAATCATTTTGCCAGAGCTGTCACATTATTACCATTGAGAACCATAAGGGGGCACTAGAGCATTGTCTCAAGCAATATTTACGATCACAACTATGAAGTCTCCAGACCAGTGAGTTAAACTGAACTCTCCTGCCAGCCCAAATTCTTCAGCTGAGTTTGTTAGTGTAGAAACAAATTAGTTGGACATTGAAGTGTTTTCAGTGATAGAACAGAGATAGCGTATAGGAGGGGCATCCTGTTTGTAATGATGGAAATTTGTTGGTTTATAAACATTAGTACAACAGAGGAGTGGCAACTACGGGGTAGGCCTTCACTGGTGCCAACAGACCATGACCAGAGGCGTGACAGGCATCAGGCGTGCAGTGACCACTGAGGGTTCATAGCACTACAAACCAAACCAGCACAGTGACCTCAGGACTAAAACCAGCCCAGCATCAGCCCACACTTTGATATAAAAGGTGAGTTTTAATTGCACTCTTGCAGGTTTAACCTTGCAGATATAAAAATACTTGAGCAAATTGAGCATAATTGAAAGAATCTTTGTAATTAGATTTAACCAGCATGCCCACAGTTTGCAGTAAAAATGTAAGCAGTATATTTAGCCTTATAAGGTGTCAGTACTACGTTTAACTAAGTTTATTTCTAAGAGATGAACAGACAGTATGATTGATTCACATGTTTGCTTGCTCTAAGATTATATGCAACTCTCTTTTAACAAATAAAAGGACACAGAGTAAATGGCAGTTGGACAAGTTAAACTTTGACATAAAAACCACCCAATTTAACGACCTTGGCAATGCCAATGAGCACTTTCTGGTATGAACACTTCTTAATCATAGAACCCTTAGGAGGGGGTCATCTTAAACACTTTTTACAACTGTGTGTGTGTGTGTGTGTGTGTGTGTGTGTGTTTGTGAGAGTGTGTGTGTGTGTGTGTGTGTGTGTGTGTGTGTGTGTGTGTGTGTGTGTGTACGTACATGTCTCGGAGAAGTTTTAAGTTGAACAGTATTTCAATTATTCATTCAGCAAGCTATGGGCCTCAGCGTTGCACACACACACACACACACACTACACCCAGTGTTGGGGCCGTCCACTTCCTCCCCTCCCACTGTGGGTGAAGCCAGTGGACTCCTCTGGTAGCCGCTGTGGAGCGATGGTAATTAAACTTTAATGTGTGGTTTAAAGCCCAGCGCAACATGAGCCTGTGAGCAGCAGTAATGACAGGCTGTAGTCTTCGCATTCCTCTCTGCACTGTACCGCACGGTCCCATGGCTGAGTGACATATCAAAAGTTCAAACAAACAAAATTCCCCACATTCCCAGCGACACTGTTTTCTCTTCACTTTCACATGTTCTGGTGGGTTATTATGGGCTGTCGGCTGTCAGCTGTCGTTATTCATACATCCATTCCTGTGGTTTTGCAGCTGTTGATTCGACTAATCTATTGTCAGGAGACTTTCTTAGATTATGCATCTTTGGTCTGCAATGGTCTGCTGGGTCAGTTGTTTCTGAGGGAAGCATTATCCCTGTCTGTTCTAAGCCTTGGGGGTAAACTAGCACAGATGTGTGATTTTAGATGTTTGAAAGAATGAATGAAATATGGAAAATCAAAGCAAATGTTTTATTGTCGTGGGTACAATGCAAGCTTTAATGGGGACAGCACAATGTTCCATACACAGTCAGCACTGTGTGTACTGTCACTATGTTTGGAAAACGTAAGATTACAGGTTCTTTCCAACCCCCCCAACCCCAACCCCTTTCTCTGGATGGAAATCAAGTTGTGTGTTAAAGAAAGCTATGCGTCTGACTGAGGTGGCAGAGGTAGATTTTGGCAACAAACGTCCGTCTGCAATCCTCCAGGAGGCAGCCGCCCAGAAACCCCTTTTAAGGACTCAGACAGAAACTCAGACAGAAATTCACTGTGTTTTTCACTGTCTTCCATTTTTAGACCTCTTGCTTTTTTACTTCTCTAACTGCTCTAGGCTGCCAGCGTGAGTCCCGGCCCAGCAGCACAAGTCCACATGGGCTCTGAACAAGCAAGGAGTTCTTGAGTCCGAATAATGCCTGCTTTGTGTCCTGCTAGGAGGGGTCTCCAGCACAGGAAAGCAGTACGAGTGTGAGGGAAGGAGTGAGAGTCACATCAGATGATCATGGAGTGTGTGTGTGTGTGTGTCGCTCTCCCGCAGGCGTAGAGCACGTCGCACATCGTCGCGGTCCCCTCTGACAACATGACAGCTCGTCCTCCTGTGGGGCGGTCAGTGCAAGAGCTACAAAGCGTGGATAACCACCTGCCGCATCTCTCGGCCTTTCCTTACAGTTGTCTGTGTGGAATTTTTTAAGAGACTCTCGTCTAGAAGGCCAGACAGTTGCCCATTTCAGCAGTTTATTTCCTATGCCACAGGGAATCACTAGCAGGTAAGGTACATTTCCTGTATTTTTCTGTATTAACATTCTGAATCAAGTCACATTTTCAAATAGGAATAAACCACCTCATTAGAATTTGTTATCTGAAATATTCTTTATGTGTAATGTGTAATAGATAATTAGTGTTGCATCTGGAATGTCTTCCAGAGGCAAAACATTTTGCTATGCTGTTGTAGGCCTACTTCTGTAAAGCATTGCAATAAAATCTGCCAAGTAGCCTATCGATCGTTATACTTTGCTGTTAATGGCAGAGAGGCAGAGTATTATTATCCAGGAAAAATTATGTAGTCAAATGCAATCCAGAGTGTTGGTAGCTCTGTTAAAAGTTAGTTCTTACTCTTGTCAACAGTCCACAGTGTGGTGCCAAGTATTTGTTTGTACTCCCCTCCACTGGGGAGTCAGTGTCTTATCTTCAGAGCAGCCACAACAATAGATGTAGCCTGGCACTAACTGTAATGTCTGGAGCTTGGAATCAACACAAGCCTGAGATGGTAGGCTACGCCAGCCAAAAGGTTTGGCAGAGTCTTCCGCTGTTAGGGGAAATGGATAAGCCTGATAGAAATAGTTCTGGTCCTTTCTGGACCTCTGACCTGGTTGGTGTCATGTTAGTGATTCTATGGTGTTCTCCCTGTAGATGCACATGTTCCCTCTCAGTCTGGATAGTAAGATGGCGTGCAGGACATTGTCCTGGTTGAGTTGGACCCTCTCCATCCTTACTTATGATCTACTTAGCTGTCAAAGGAAGTGATCAAATCACCTGTATTGTTTAGGTGGAATTGGGAATGGAATAAACTTTAGACTGTGCTGCACTTGATGCCAATTGTTTACCTGAAAGGTAGGTAAAGACCTGCTGAGGCATAAGAAGGAAATGTTTTATTTAAAGATAGGTAGAGACCTACTTAAACACAAAACATGAGGTAATAATGTTTGGTGCAAACTAGAGCAAAATGAAAGGGTCATGTATTGCAGATTGGGATGGATCTACCACAGGCATACACGCGATTAGACTTTTCAATTGACATGTTGTCATGACAACCGGAGTTTTAAGTTACCCGGAAAGTGTCAACTGACAGTCGAAAAGTTTCCACTAGGTGGCACTGAAGAACAATAGGAAATGTGTTCTGATGCCTTATAGGCCCACTCACAGGGAAACATTGAGCAGTTTGGTTTGTTTCTCATTGAGCCGCTTCCTATTGGGACATATTTGCCATTCACTGACCTTAAGCCTTTAGCCAAAGGCATGAAAGGACCCAGGTTTATTTGACTCTCTGTCTCTGCTTCAGTCAGTCTGTCCCAGATGTTTTGGGGATGTCACGGGGCTTTCCGTGTGATGCAGAGCACCACGGCCATGTGGTCAGCAGGTCTCTAAGCATTGGGTTTTGGGCGTCCGGCCCCTTCCCCAGTACACCGCTGGGATTATCGGCACACAAAAGACCCCTTTGTGCCAACACCATTGGAATTCTTGTTGAGCGCCGCGTCTTTGGGAAGCAAACCGTCAAAGGCAATGGAACATTTGATGCGAGAGCTGGAGTGGAATATCATGTGAGTGTAGAGGTAATGAGTCATTTTCAAGCGGTGGGATCTTGGTCTCTCTCCCTGGTCCCTGGTCTCGCTTTGGTTGGCTCATCTGGGCACGCATCAGACAAAGCATCATCAGGCCTCTGGTGAAAACACAGAAGAAAACCTCAGGATTTATAATGCACTGATGATGATTATTGCTGTGCTGTATTGATGACCACAGGCAAAATGTTATTAACATGAGAACATATAACTCTAACTGTGTGTGTGTGTGTGTGTGTGTGTGTGTGTGTGTGTTATGGAGTGGTTAAACTGTGACATTAATGCCCATGCCGTCATTAAAATGTTCCTCCTCCCCTCCAACCACCCCCACGTGCACACACACACACACACACAACACACACACACAGCACATCTTTATGGCACTGCCAAAGAAGACATTGTGAAACATAGTGAATGTATGAAGCCTGATGTGGAGTTCTTGCTTAGCTGTGAATTATGCATACCTCCTCACAGGGGATGCTAGGAGGATTTTAGGCCTGAGAGATATGTGCTGAGTGAAAACTCTCTCTCTAAGCCTCCAAACTGCACTCAGAATCCTCATCATAGCCAGCCAGCATAGGCCAAATCACTGTTTTCACTATTTTGTGAATATTGAGTGGATTTGTGAGTGATCATTATTCACAAAAAAAGTTTAAACCAAATGTACTACTATTGTATGAGCACGAGAACATCTCAGTCAGAGTGTAAAACTTTTCCAAAGTGTGTGGGTAGGTGTGTGGATTGGAGAGCAAACTTGCCCAAGCCAGAGGGATTTATTGACCTAGATTGTTGATGGATGGATGGATGGATTTTAAGGGCTCTACATGTCCCTGTCGTTTAACTATCTTGCCTCTACTTCAGTTTGCCTCCAATCACACCTGTATCTTCAATCACACAACCATGCTCTTCTCTACATTTCATTCCCTCTCTCCCTCTCTTTCTTTCTCCCTCCCTCTCTCTTTCTTTCTCTCTCTTTTCTCTCTCTCCCTCTCTTTCTTTCTCTCCTTCCCATTTCATTCTATCTCTCTCCCTATTTCTCTCTCCCTCCCTCCCTCTCTCCCTGGCTGGCTTAAGGATCTGTCCTCAGGGGCTTTTGACTACTGGGGCAGGAATGCATGGCTTAGTTTGTTGTCTGCCGTTCAGCATGTAGAGACGAGTCCTCCCCACCAGCCTGGATTCTGTGAGGTGGCGGACAGTGCCAGGCTTTGTGTGTGTGTGTGTGTGTGTGTGTGTGTGTGTGTGTGTGTGTGTGTGTGTGTGTGTGTGTGTGTGTGTGTGTGTGTGTGTGAGAGAGAGAGAGAGAGAGAGAGAGAGAGAGGGGGGCTGAACTCATTCAGTTCTCAAAGACTGGCATGTCTCTATTCTCAGCTCTCTCTGCTTCCCTCAACTAAATATCAAAATGGTAAATTGAAATGTTTCTGCCTGTACATATGTTTCTACCTGTAGTTAATGCAGTGTGTATATTGGAGGTGTAGTTGTGATTTGAGTACATTAGAAGTACATTTAAAGCTCATTGCATTCCATTGCACTCCATTCCTTTTTGTTTTGCTCTAAAGAAACCTCTCTGGAGAGCTGAATTAGTCTCCGTCGTAGAGAGAATGTTTGACATGCATTTTAAAGGCTGTTCTCCTTTCTTGTTTCAGGATCTTTATATGCCAGAGGATGTCAATGGTAACGCCATGGACATGAACGTTTTCAACAGGAACTTGACAGAGAGAGGCAAACACATGCATCAGGTGTTCCAGGTGAGCCTCCGTCAGCTGCAGTAGCCGAGGGGCAAGTGTTTATCCACAGCCAGTGCCTCGTTAGCAAGTGCCCTAATTGACATGATCACTCAATTGGACTAATTAACTTCACTGCTATAAGAGGAAACACTTTGAAATATTACCTTTTGCAGTGCATAACATATATGAAATATTATTATCTCAGTGGTTCTTAAACTGGGGGTTGGGATCCTCAGGGCGGTCGCCAAAAATATGGGAGAGGTCGCGAAATGATTTGCAGTCTGCTACCATTGACATTCCTATGAGAGAAGACATTTTTTTGCCTCTGCCCATGTCTTTGGGGGGTCACCAGACAAAAGGTTTAAGAACCACTGCTCTATCTCACGGCATGTTTAGGAATGATTTTTAGTTTTATTATTTTTCAGCCGATTTGTCTGCAGATCCAGTGTTTGTATTTGGTATACATGTGAATTGACATATTAAGGCTATAATTTGAAGTCAAGTATTATTCTAAAATAATTTGGAAACATTAGCTAAATGAATAATCCTTTTTTGTTTATATATTATATATGTACATTTCATAAAATCTCTAATGATTTTGAACTGAACTGAGGTGAACTGAGCGGATTTTTTGTTTTTGCCAAAAAGTTTGTCAACAACCCTCTCTTTTTCACCTCAGAGCACCCCTCTTGATCTCATTGAGGTCGGAAAAGGGCTGAAGTTCCAGACGGACCGCCCACACCTGGTCAGCCTGGGAAATGGCCGCTTTAGTACAGCTATCACTCTTTTGCCACTTCCAGAGGGTAAGACATGACAACACCACAATGTAACAAAATTGGTCTAGACCTTGCAAAAAAATGATTGTGCGTGTGTGTGTGTGTGTGTGTGTGTGTGTGTGTGTTTGTGCGTGTGTGTGTGTGCCTCAATATGCACTGTAAAGAAAAAAAGCTGTAAACACTACTACTACAAACCCTATTATGACTGTTAGACCTCGTATCTGCAGTAAATGGATAGCTTTTTTTTTTTGCAAATAATCTCATCAACAAGAAAATAAATGCCATAGAAATAAAAACAGACCACAACCACAATAGCCTCACACTCCCATGCATCCACAGCCCCCTTATGCGGAGGCATGAGTTCTGATTTCCATTGTGCAGAATGTCTGGAATGAGAGGTCAGAATTGAATGCCACAATATTGTAATATACACAATCAATCTCACCACTTATTCGTGATTCTTCAGCACAAACATAAATTACATTATTTATAGCGTATAATATGTTCAGGGCAGTAACAAGACAGAAATGAAAACTTATTGTCCTTCACCATCCTGAAATTGTTTGTGTAGAGTCGGTGAGGTGGAGGAGGAGTTGAGAGTTGTTTTGAATCTGGTAGATTACTCAAATGAGGATGTTGTGTTCTGTGTGTTACAGAGGGCCAAAATAATTGCTTCTATATCAACCGTCTCTTTGTGGTGCAGGATTTGTTTTTCTATAAAAAATGGTTGTAAACAAGAGATGTCATGATAAAGGCCACTTTGTGTGCATAGAGAAACGGATCAGCAATTCTCTCTCTTCCTGTTTATATATAATATAATACGCTTCCTTTTATAGACATCTCAGGACGAACATCATATTTTCCAGCGACAAACATTCTCTTGTGAGCAAACAGAAAAGACAGTGGTGTGTATTGTCTCCTGCTGTCTGTCTTTGCCGGAGTTGACAGGGCCGTGACCCGACCCTGTCATAATCCCTATTTTGGAGCATGCTACTCCTCTCTCATGAGCTGCTCTTCTGACAGCTGACTTACAAAGGATCTACGAACAACACTTGTGGAAAAAACAAGTGTGCAAAGAAAGCACATATTGTAGCCATATAGTGGTACATAGGTTTGTCCTGACAGTGTATTTGGGGAAACCAGGTGACATTGATTGCATGGATTGGGTTTTTAAAATCAGCATCCCACATGCTGTCAAAAAAGGGGTATAAACACAAATGTGCAGAGCCAACCCCATAGACAAAGACAGAGACAAGTGAAGTCAAATTGAGCCCCTTTTCCGAGTGAAGCCCTATTGTACTGTACATCCTCAGGGTCAGTTGAGTGATAACACGTGACGATAAGCAACGGGCTGAAACACAGTAAATCGTCTGGTAGCCGCGCTAAAAAAATTGATAACATGCAGACTGATCCAAGTTCAAGTGCAGCTTTTTGGAAGGTGATTTGTTCCGACGTAGTGCCAACCCAATAAAATTAATTGTTTGTTTCCCCTCGAATGCTTTCCTAAATAGCTTAGCGTGGACTTTCCCTTAGACTGCCTTCAGTTTCTCATCCAGAGGATACGGTAACTTATTTCACGTGCGACTGAAAGTCACATGCTCATGACATCATTTTAGCATTGATTTTAGCATCACGGAGCCGTAATGTGAGATACAAGGTTATGACGTCAGTCACACAATATTATATTTCTCTGGAAATGGAAATGGTTTATATAAAGGTTTAAAACGCTTTCGATGTAAAGTTATACGCTGTCAAAGTGACGCCAAAATGAATGGGGGTCAATGGAATGCTAACTCCAGGTGAAGTCTTATTAGCCTCAGAGCCTCCCATTGAGGGTACGCCTTTCAAATGTTCGCTAGCCTATACCCCCTTGGGTATAAAGGGTCCACTTCCTGTAGGTCTATGTCTGCTTCCTGTGGGTCTGTGTCTGCTTCCTGTGGGTCTGTGTCTGCTTCCTGTGAGTCTGTATCTGCTTCCTGTGGGTCTGTGTCTGCTTCCTGTGAGTCTGTATCTGCTTCCTGTGGGTCTGTGTCTGCTTTCATATAGTATGTGCTCATGCATCTCAGTTCCTTGGGAGTTGGAGATTTGGGACTTTTCTTGGGAGGTAAATTTCTCAAATCTCTGGTAGCAGCACTTCTGGTTGGTTTGTTGTTTAAAAATATTTCATGTTCTTATGATGCAAGTAGTGTGATGCTTAGTAGATTTGTTTTGAATTCTTATAAGCTGGCGTTTTTCATCTTTGCTATAATATTCATGATTCATGATTCAGCAGTCCAGATCTTCAAAGACTCTGTGTGTGTGTGTGTGTGTGTGTGTGTGTGTGTGTGTGTGCATGTGTGTTTGTGTGTGCCACTGGAGCACAAGAACGTCAGAATGTAAATCACCAAAAGCACCAGATATTATCAGCTGTAACTTATGTTTTACAAAAAGCAACAAATGAGGAAAATCTCCAAGTCTGATTGATTGCGTTGCTTTTGCATTGCCAAAGCTCTCCTCGCCAGACAGATGGGCTAAGGAGAACACTGAATAGGCCACCTATGAAAGGCCAGAGATGTGACCGGTGTCCACTACTGATGCTCTGTATTAAGCCATCTGGGCCAGCTTCATCACTCACAGTTTCAACAAGATGGGCAAGGAGACAAATTCATTTTTGTGATGTCCATTATTAGCCTCTTACTGATAACAACAGAGCTCCATTGGTGTAATCTGTTAGCAGGCAGTACTTATACAGCAGTACGAGCAGAGTGATGCTGAGGTTGTGGGTTTGAGCCTGGAGCAGGTATTCTTTAGATTGGAACCCCTGTGACCCCCTCCACCTGATGCTGTCCAAAACGTGTAGAATTCAGAGTGTTGAGAGGTGTGGTGGTGTTCACTTCAGAGTGTTTAGAGGTGTGGTGGTGTTCACTTCAGAGTGTTGAGAGGTGTGGTGGTGTTCACTTCAGAGTAGAATTCAGAGTGTTGAGAGGTGTGGTGGTGTTGACTTCAGAGTGTTGACTTCAGAGTGTTGAGAGGTGTGGTGGTGTTCACGTCAGGGTGTTGAGAGGTGTGGTTGTGTTCACTTCAGAGTGGGTCAGTACTGTATCCTGGAGCAGGCAGCATTTATGTGATGCTCAAAGATAATGTGGCATTGCACTTGTGTAAGGAATAAGATCTATGAAAGTATATCCTTGCAAAGTGGCCTAGAGCAGGAAAACACAATATTTGTAGACTTGTAGACACTATTATCAGATACTTTTGTAGTTATGAAACATTTATTTATTTATTTATTTATTTATTTATTTATTTATTTATTTAGTATCTTATTTATTTGTTTGTTCATTAATTCATTCATTCATTCATTTATTTATAATGTGAACGGCCCTTTCTGCTCTGACTCTACTGTACTCATGAGTGGAGTGTTTAGTGGGGTGTTCAGTGGGCTCTAGTGGCACTAGTGGATTGTGTGCTGTAGTTGTGGTCAGAGCAATACTGAAGTTGTGAGTTCAAGTCCCACCCAAAGCAGGTCATTTTTAAGCCTGATCAATAAAGCAGCTCTTCAGATGGGTTTGAGAAGTCATAAGAGACAGCTGTTAAACTACATCATGAGGGGCCATACACAGTAATTTTAAATCCTCAGTTTTAAACAGTTTAAATATATCAGCTTTGTTGTTCTGCTTCATTTGCTTTAACAGTATCAAGGATTTCTTGGCGATATGAGAGATGAATAGCACAAGCGGGCTATAATGGAATATTTTCCACCAAATGCAACCCCACTTGGCTTTTTGATGAGTGATTAGTTGAATTGCGAGCACTCTGCTGTGCGAGCACTCAGAACTCACAGACAGACAGTCTATTCAACTCACACTCGCCACATCTGCATGACGCTGTGGTTCAATAGTGGATCATTCATTGGCTGCTTAAGCCCATCTGTCTGTGTCGGAGCAGCTATAGAAAGCAAACACAATGACCCTAGAGATGTTGAAGGGAGTTTTTATATTGGTGCCTTTTTGAAAATGTAGTCTAGTCAGAGTAGCATGAAAAGTTTTTATTTTAAGGTAAAAGCACTACTTTGTGTTCCTTTGAGGCTAGTCCAAGGTTAAAAGCTTTTTCATTGAAATTCTCTTTCAGTCTAGAAGTCGAAATCCATACAGAAAAACAACCCCTATGTAAAATTGTGTAACAGCAGTCCCTGTTGGCTTCTCAAGCCTATCTGTCTGAGGAGCTGCTGTACAGATTTTACCTGAAGAAGACATGTTCTAAATGAGGCTTGAACTCACAACCTCAGCATTGCTCTGCCTGTACTACCATACAAGTGTCACATGCTAACCACATGCACCACTTGAACAACAGGAGCCACTGGAACTCTGCCTTGTACTGTACTGTTTAAAAGCAACAGCATTGCACCAGTGCTTTACATCAAAAAATAAGAAAATATTAATATGCTAAATAAAGAAATGAACAGACATAAAATCTCAAAGATAACAACAGATGGCCCTTGTATTAATATTAATGAACATAAAAACGAAAATGACTAGGAGTTAAAATAACGGAGAAACGTTTTGGGGAGAGGTGAAGGGGTCAGAGAGTAGGTCTTTAGGTTGGATTTAAAGCGATAGTAGGGCATCAGGAACGATCAAGAAGGCTATGGGTAGCACAGACAGAGAAAGCTCTGTCACCTTTACATTTAAGGAAAGCAGAAAGAACACAAAAAAGACACTGGAAAGAGGATCGGGGAGGTCTAGGAGGACAGTAAGGATTTAAAAGGTCACAGTAGCTTTGTAGACAAAAAGCAGTTGTGCCAGTCAGGAGCATACAAATGTCCAGTACAATAGAAATCAGATTAAATAGATAACATTCTAAAGTAAACAGTCAACTATCTTTGTTGATAAACAATCTGATATAGACATGTATGTTAATTGGGTAAACATTTGCGCCGTCCAAGGTCGGTCACCATGAGTATGATGCATTATTTACCCACTCTAAAGTGAACAGTACCAAACAATTCTCTGAATTTTGCAAGTTCTGGACACCATCAGGTGCAGGGGTTCCGAACTAAAGGATTGCTGCTCCAGGTGAGGCTCAAACTCACAACCTCGGCATCACTCTGCTTGTACTGCTGTATAAGTACCGCGCGCTAACCGATTGCGCCACTGGAGCACACAAAATAGGCTTTTGTAATGATTAAAATAAAAAAACAAATGCTTTTGCAATTTACAATAAAGAAATGATGAAACCCATCGTCTACTTATAAATGTGAGGTCTTATGGGCTTACTTTGATACATGAGGTCCTATGGGCTTATTCTGATATAAACCTCATAGTGCCATTACTGCCATTATAAACGTGAGTTTCTATGGGCTTATTCTGATAAGTGAGGTCCTATGGGCTTTGATACGTGAGGTCCTATGGGCTTATTCTGATACGTGAGGTCCTATGCAGTGGCGGTTCTAGACTCAATTACTCCCCGGGCGAGATCCCCCGAGCGCCCCCAACAACAAAAAATCTTTTTTTTCAAACAGTCATTTTTTTATTGAAACATTTTAAATGTCATTTTTAAAGCAACAACAGGCAATTCTGCACAAACAAGCAGATGGCAAACAATGAGATGGCAAAATACTGCTTACAGCATTGCCAAATGACAATGAGGCAATTCTGCACAAAACCGTATTAGAACTTAAATAAATACACAATAGGCCTATATACATAAAAAGTCTTTGAAACTAGCCTACCTACCTTGTTACATGAAAATTGCGTTGTCTAAACAGCAACGTTAACCAAAATGATGGAAATAAATAATCAGAACTTTTGAGGTTTTTACCGTTGTGTTGCAAAGCATAATCCATCTCATGGTGAAATTAGTTGTTGTGTTTGTTAAAACCGAATTATTATTTTATAGGCTAAGCATAGGTATCATTGCAAGATGGCTAACAAACGTAAAAGTTATACTAGGCTAGGCCCTATCAATTAACATTGACGTTAGCCCTTCACTCATGACATGATACTGTTATTATTAGGACATTACATACCTTTATCCTTTGCTCGTTTCTCCTCTTCTACTTTTCTTTTTTTTCGGAACTGGGCACCTGATGGCTTTGACCGCTTTCTGTCCATCGTGTTTGGCACTCGACAGTCGACAACAATCCACAAATTCCCATGATCCACTCGCGACCACAGTCAAGACCAAACCAATTCACCTGGGTGACCTCTTAATCGTTTTGTCACCTATTTTTATTAGCCATTTCACACAGTTAATTAAATGTGCAGGAATCATAGGTCTGCATTCATAACATTATGAGATGTGCGTTGTTTGGAAGAAAGTCAAGGTGTGACTGATTTTAGCCCACTAATAGACTGTTGTAGGCTACTATACAGTGGATCCCCATTCATCCCCCCTTTCCCGTTTCATTAAGGAGACCCAGAGGTGAACTGTCCCCCGCAAACCCCTCCCTTCGCCCCTTCCTCTGCACAGTGCAGTGCAGTAGGCCTACCTTCTGAGCAACAGGGGCGCCAATTCCCTAATTCCTCACAAAAGTGATGGATAATAGAAAATCGTTTTGCGACGTTTATTATTATTCTTTTTTTTTTTTTTTAAGCGCTCGTGCCGCCCCCTACAAGATGCCGCCCCGGGCGACCGCCCGGTTCGCCCGTACCTAAAACCGCCACTGGTCCTATGGGCTTATACGTGAGGTCCTATGGGCTTATTCTGATACGTGAGGTCCTATGGGCTTATTCTGAAAAAAAAAACCTCATAGTGCCATTACTACATCTGTCTGACTTATTTTCATTAGTTCATCACCCACTTCCTTCTTCAACTCATCTGTCTATGGGGTTTCAGCTCTGAGTTGAGCTTTTGTCTTACAATGAATTTCGACTCAACAAAGAATGATGTGACTGTGTTGTCATTAACTAACTTAGTTGTGGCTTTGTTGGTTTGGAATGAATGATTTGGATGGGTATTAATCACAAAAACATATTTATGTTTTTTGTACAAGATGAGATAGAAATATGAATTTGCTCTGCCTAAAGAGTGTCTGTTCCTCTGACTTGCTCTACTTGTACATCTGTGTAACTATAGGACATTTTGTGCCACTGGTGCATACAAATGTGCAGTACAATATAAATCAGAATAACTGCTCCAGGTGAGGCTCGAACTCACAACCTCAGCATCACTCCGCTTGTACTGCTGTATAAGTACCGCGCGCTAATCAATTGCACCACTGGAGCCCTGGTCTCTTGGCATTACAATCACAATACAACCGACAGGCTACATTTACTATTTATCACTATAAAATAATCTGATTCAGCAGTATGCCAACAATTCCGAGTAAGCAATATATCTCCAGAAACTGTCTATGACACCTCCCTGTCAGTAATGTAACTTTAATTTTGTGAGCATTTGGCCCAGTGTTGTAAGTCTCTCTATTCAGCTACACTTAACCGCATCTGTTGGATACCTTAGGTCATTAGTGGATTAACTCCTTTTCAGTCGAGCCCATCTGTCTTTTTCCTCTCGAAGTTCCACCCATTACATTCTAAGATAGTGTGGCATGATTCACTGATTCTACAGGGTTTTGTGATACCCTAAAATTGTTACTATTACCGATTTTATTACACTACTTCAAAATGTGAGAAGTACTCTTCAGAAAAATGGTTTTCCAAACCTGCACTAAGTGTTTCAGTGGTCAAAGTAGTTGTTGTGTGGTACACAGTTGTGTCAGTCAAGCATCACCACAGTTTTAACATGGAAGTAAAATCTTAAAGCAACATAATGCAGTTCTTTTACCTTAAAATAAAGGCCCAACTCAGTGGGCCTCAGTTTCTAAATGGAAACTTATTTCAGTTGTTTGTTTGAGTAAAAAAAACACATACACAGAAATAGCCAATTAATTCAAAGAAAAAAACTCCAACCACTTGCAGTGAGCAATTTAAATTTTATTACAATGGTAGTCAAATATCTCTTCTTTGTTCTTGTTTGTTCAGGCAGGACGAGCTTTGGGCATGGAGATGTGGACATCAGTATCCAGGGCCCAAGGATCGCAGAGCTACATTGCTACATAGAAAACAAATCAGGAGTCATCAGCCTCTACCCATGTGGGAATGAATGTGCCATCGATGGCGTCCGGGTCACACAGCCTGTTCGTCTCTCTCAAGGTATGGCTGCTCCGCTGATTCAAATGTCATATATGACACATGGGCGGATTATGAACTTTCGGGACCCTGGGCCCAGATGTATTAAGGGCTCCCTTTTTTTAATTTGTTTGATGTGATTTCCTGTATTCTGGTGCATTTTGGGGATGGCCAATACTAAATTCAATCAGATTCATAGCCTACATCCTGATTTGTTGATATTGAGGCAATGATTCCATGCAAAGGCTTGGGCTTCAGGGCCCCCTGACCCCTTGGGCCCCTGGGCCTGGGCCCGGTAGGCCCGTGCAGTAATCCATCCCTGTATATGACACATGAAATATATTCATATTTTCCCTATTGTTCTGAGGGCATCACAGAAAGACTACAAGTGAAAATGATGAAAACACAGCTATATTTTTTATTTATCATCTAAAAATAGGCCATGCACACTGCTGTGACTTGTACATAGGTCCGACATAGGTCTGCAGAATTCTGATATGGAAAGGCAATAATTAATTCTCTAGTCTGTACTGTTATTACTAGAATAACATCCAAATGTAAACTTGTAATGTTTAGTATGTGTGTTCTTTGTGTTTGCTGTTAGTGTTGCCGTCCGTTGGGTTCACACTCACAAAAAAATAAAATTGATGTGTTGTTGTTCTAAACGTTGGTAGTATTTCTTTCCAACCTCTACCACATCTAGCTATCAGTGGAATCTATCCTTAGCCTTAAATGTGTGGTGAACACCCAACGTGATTGGCAAGCATGGTTGTTTCTCACTTCAGTTCCCCCTGATGGATGAGATTTTAGGACCTGATTACAGGCATCCTCGAGAGACACAGAGATAATTTTGTTTTCTCAGAGCTTCTATTTGTGGGAGGACTGTCAACCACAGTCCCTGCATCAGCTTTAATATCAGGGCATTTCTCACCCCTCGTACTGGATGTTTCTGGGCTAGGTGTAGCCATGTATGCTGGGTATGGTCCAAGCACACAGCGAAATGGTAATGCCGACCACACCATACTTGAATACAAGCCAAGAGTGTTTTCTAAATAGCCATTATCATTCTATTACTGAATGTTTAGGGAATTCCTTCTAATAAGGTAATAAGCATATTTTGGTGCGACTATAGGATCTTATATTTTATGTCCACTGGGTCTGTAATCAACATAATGTGTAAGTGTGTGTGTACAGGGGGATTTATTTCTACAAAGCTTTTAATAGAGCTATATCTACCCTCAATGTAATTAAAAACGTTTTCAGCAAACAGCAAAACCCATACATTTAACACATTAGATAAATTATATTGCCTCCTCCCACAATTAAATCTGGAACCCAACTGTTTTTATCTAAAAATATACGCACCTTTTGTAAAAGTGAATCCAAAGGACGGTGAGGGGAGGTCACTGTTTGAAAAGTCACGTAGCCAAAGATCAGTTTCCATTGTCTGGTTCCCTTGCATAGTGTCAGTCGGGGGACGGGCGTAGCACTGTTGAAGATAAGGCTAGATTCGTGAATATATATGACCCAAACCCTATACCATATCTTCTATTTAATTTATTTTCTTACATATTCTTACAATTTCTACAGGCAATCTGAAATGTGCTGCAATATCACTGCAAATATCACTTATATCACTCATAGACCAAAGTCGCATGTAGACAGTCCGCAAATGATTGGAAGGGTTTTAGACCCCCACCCATGACGCGCACCCCCTTGGCTACTTGTGGAAGCGATGACTCAAGGAAAAGTAACTCAGTCGACCGGCACGGATAAGTGCTTTAAATTAGTTCTTGTCTGACACAGTGTTGTCGTAATAGCTTACTTTTTTTTATTCAGCACTATTGTTGGATTCTGTTCGGCGAATCTGGATTTGCCATTGATTGAGGAGGCAACCTTATAACGCAAGGAAGATACAACCTACAGCTTTGAATTTGTTTCTAAAGAATGCTGACATTGTCCTGCTAGTGATAAAAAAAAATCAACAAAAACTCATCTGGGTGTGAAATTTATAACTTGTAGCCCACCTCAACATCGGAGTCAGTATGGGAAGCACGTGGCGTCACATTTAAAGGCACTATTTACAAGTTGACAGAGACGGTGAAGCGGAAGAAATGTGAAAAACCGGCATCCTGAAGTAGCCTAGGTTTTTCATACCTATTGCGAGTTTCACCACAGGTTTGTGTTTTTCAGACCTAATACGAGATTGATACTACTTTATAACATAACTTCTAATACTGCATTTGATTATAACAATAAGCTATTTGGAGATGTTATGTAGTTTTGTCTACACCTACCCAGATTTGTGTGGGTTGGTTGGTTGGCTGTGCTGTAACATACTGTAATACATTATTATTATTAGTATTATTATTATTATTAGTAGTAGTATTAGTATTATTATTTTAATATGCAACGTTTGGACTAACTGATATAGTAAACAGAAGTTTATTTCTGCAATACAGAATCAATGCATTTCCTGCGAAGTTCATGCAACTTAATATTTTTCTGTCTGAAAAGGAAATGAGGTGTCACTGAATCACTTCCTTTGAGGAGATAGTGAAGTTCACACACCTCACTAGTGAAATGCACCCAGTATGTTACCCTGACAGTTTGCCATTGTGAATAAAAATAGCCTTTATTGTTAGCCGATAATTCCATAAAACCCTGTTCTAGTAAAGCGAAACACACAGCTCCAGCCAAGCCTGGGTTTGGACCCCACAGGATGGTACTCCTTTTTCATGTTGGCAGGGTGGCCGTTTCTGGATACTGTTACATTTCTATTCTTATCCAATGTGACCCAGGAGCACAGCTAATCCTGCTGGACTGCTGTCTCTCCACGTCCTTTACCCTTTCCTTCCTCTCCCTATCACTTCCTCAGCGAGAGAGAGAGAGAGAGACAGACAGGGAGAGAGAGAAAGAGATACAGAGAGAGAGAGACTCCAAGATCCTCATGTCCGTGCTTGCCGTGAGTTGTTTGTATGGCCATCCTCAGGAAGCTCATTTAAAAGAATGCTGCCAAGTGTCTCAGCAACACCTTATAGGGATGAAGGGGCCAGGGTCAGTGGGTAACAAAGGCCCAACACAATGGGGGGAATAGCTGGTGTCTTGTTACGACCCCACTAAGTCCCCTCAGGAATCTCTGTATCTTTAATCTGTGGGGTCTTTATGAGCACAGCTATTAGATTTAAGTCACAGTGGGATCTTGATACAGTGTCTGTAGCTTGTTTGTGCCGGTGGTGGCTATTGCGTGGGGGGAAATGGTAGTGATTCGCAGAGCTGTGCAAGTTTTGCCCTTTTCCACTTGCAGTAAAACACAACAATGCCATGGCAACTGCGTTGTGTATCTTTAGGCATCCCATTGTGCGAGTGTTCTGGAGACTGGCCACTGCCCATTCTCGGTGCTTGCTTTGTGTTTTGGGGGGATGTATTGTTATGGAAACAAAAATGCAAGTCATTACATTTATGTAGAGGAGCCGTGATGTAACCCTATTTGTTATGGAGTGCACATGGAGAAAAGCTCTGATTTAGTGTAATGGCAATGAGACTCCCATGTGGGTCAAATGACTGGACAGTGTTCTGCTTATTCACTAGTAGTTCTATTAATTTCCTAATTTGAACTATGTAGCTCTTGCAATTCACATTTCTGTTGCAAATGAACATTTTTTTATGTCTGTTGTCTTTTGTGGGTGGGTGTGTTTGTCTGTGGGTGCATGCTTGCGTGTATGTGTGTGTGTGTGTGTGTGTGTGTGTGTGTGTGTGTGTGTGTGTGTGTGTCTGTCTGTCTGTGTGTGTGTTTGTCTGTGGGTGCATGCTTGCATGTGTGTGTGTGTATTTGTGAGTGTGTTTGTCTGTGTGCATGCTTGTGTGTGTGTGTGTGTTTGTTTGTCTGTCTGTGCATGTTTGTCTGCCTGTGCATGTGTGTGCATGTGTGTGTGTGTGTATTTTGACATGCATGCATGTCTCTGTAATTAACCAGCAGCGTGTAGACTAACCGACAGTGTGTGCTTCAGTTTTTTGGATATTCCTAGTGGAGGTTGTGTACCTTGTGGGACGACAAATGGCTGGCTTAGAAATGTTCATAGTCAGATATTTGCCCTGCATGTCTTTGTTCAAGGATCAGGCAGAGAGTAGAGGTAAAGCACTGGTCATATTACAAGCCAAGCAGGAAATACTTTGTTGCAATCTTCCATTCTCTCTGTCTTCTAGGGAGGCGCAGCTTACGTCCATACAGTATCTTTGTAGAGACATCAATGCTGAGTTTATGTTTGAGATATTATTTAGTTGACCCTGATAACTAATAATTAACATGTGCCACTGCTCTTCTTAGATGATTCCACTAACGCATATCAGCCATGACCACAATGCAGACAGTCTTAGAGAGTCTTATTGGCTCTTGGTAGCTTGCTGATTGTGTGAGTATTCTGTCGAGGGAAAGCGATCTAATTGGTGCAGCGTCTCTCATGGCCTTGCATCATCATCGGCAGCAGCACCTCAGGCGAAGCCCCAGGATACTGTATTGACCTAATAAGATGCTGGCGCTGCAGCTTACAAATTCCCCGAAAATAGCAGTTTGAAATCTGACAACTGTCTGGGTTATACTTACTTAAATATTGAGTTTCATAAATGCAGCCATGTTATTTGTTAAGCATGCACAGCTTTGAGAACCATAATTTAGTTGTTCATGATTGGATGGTTTCTTGTTGTACAGTTACTACTTTGCAAATCCTAATTACTCTAGACCCACTGGAAGGTGTCTGTCTGTTTTTTTCCTCAACAAGTATGTGCTGTGAGAAATAATAGCACAATTTAAAATGTCAGCATGTGCCAGCGCTGTTTCTAGGTTGCATGAACCTAGAACAACAAACCCCCCCACACACACACACACACACACTTGAGTCTGCATTGAAAGTCAAATGCTACTGAGCCAGCCAAGCTTGTGCCCCGTGGCTAGGTTTTCATTTTAACAAAGGTCAGAGGAGCTCTGTGATCTGCACACTCTGTAATTACTGGCAGAGATAACAGGCCTGAGGAACAACAAAGGCCTCAGCACCCATCCAGGTGCTTGCCAGGTTTCTCCGAAGGACCTGCCGCTCCCAGCTCCACAGCAACGTGAAGGGAATTCAGTCTTGAGTTCATAATACAAGTTTAAGCTTGATTACATAAACGCAGTGTTTCACGTTATCAGTAGATGTGTGTATTGCCGGAAACAACTGATACTGAGGCAAGGCGAGATGTCCATAGTCATGTTTTGTGGATTTGTAAGTGTAGTCACGGACTGGGATCAGTGAGGACAGGAGAAGCCCCTGTGATGTGATCGTGTCCTTGTGTGAGCCTCTCTGGCAAAGCCTCAGTCACAGTGGCAGCGCTGCAGCCAACATCAGAAGCAGAGGAAGGACAAACTTCAGGTCATCTGGCAGCACTCGTGGCGTCAAAGTGGATAAATATGCAAAGCTGCCCTTAGTGGTAATGGTGACCTTGATGACAGTGTGGGCCATTAGTGTTAAGAGCCGTGTTTTTTTAAATCAGCGGGATTGTTCAGTCTTAGTGAGCAAGGACAAGGGGTAGACATTGCAAGGTGCTTTACAAACTCCATTCTGTATAGACAAATGTGGTTTTCCAAGACAGCAAATGATTGAAGATCTGTTACATTCAAGCCAGATGAGCAGACATGTAGTGTCTTGACAAGTAAATAAACAAGTGGCGAGACTGTCACAGTTGCCTCTGGGTGTATTATTTCACTGGGTGTGTTGTCAGGCATGAGTGAAAATCCTCCACAGATAGTGCCAGTGATAATCAACACAGACAATCATGGTTCCTTCTGTTTTGGAATGTGCAGAAATGACAGTCTCGACCCTGTCATATCAGCAGTTTGTATTCACATGGGTCTAGATGACACCGCTTTCACTCTGCGTGCTAGGACTGAGCAACAGCTAAACGATTGAAGAATAAAGTTTGTCGTATACAACAATGGTGTCTTTGGATGTATTCTCAAGGGGATTTCCTCTTCAGAATCCCACCTCACAATAGAGAACTGTGTAAGTATATAAAAGGTTGATAAAAGACAGTCAAATGTTGCTTTATGGTCTCAGGTGTGTGCTTAGCGGAGAAGAGTGTGTTGAATGAGGAGAGAACTGACTATCAGGAAAAGCCAAACTGTTTGCTTGTGATGGTTACCATGGCGATAGAGTTTTGTTGAGCTCCCAGTGTTCTGCTTACCTCACATCCTGTCAGCGCCTGCCCTGTCGAGTAATCAAGTGAGTGTGTGTGTGGAACAAAAGAGCATCTGGCACCCTTTTGTCCACTGCACATCTGCTGTGATTGAAATGTTTCCATGAAGTCTGTATTGCCTGTATTGCCCCCTGGTCCACCAAGACTCCTTCAGAAGTGGACTTACTGTCAGCATATGGCATCTTGACTGGGCAGCCATGATCACTTACATCCTATTTCCACAGTGTAACTACTTATCAAAACATACACGTACAACATGTCATGCCTAGTAATATTTCATGAGGTGATTTCTGAGAATGAAATGTTAATTACTGAAATGTTAAGTCAATCTGCCATGCCTAGGGTTATGCTAAAATAGCTTTGCAATACAAGACTACTTGATTGATTCAGGACTGTCACTGTTCCTCAGTCACTCCCTTAACCTCTGCAAATGTACCCTTCTCTGTTGAGACTGAGGTTAAGGCAGTGAGAGATATTCATTTTACGATGCTTGGTATGATTCACCAAGAAACACTTCTCCATGAGGCCCACGCAGGCTTCAGCACTAGCTCACTCTAACCACTCCTCCACAGGCTGCATGCTGTGTCTGGGCCAGGCCTCCGTCTTCCGTTTTAACCACCCCGAGGAGGCCTCCGGAATGAAGAGCATGATGCCCGAGGCTAGCCGGTCCTCTCTCCACTCAGGTAACACCGGACACGGTAACACCGTATACGGCTGCCCATATCACACACACAGTGCACTAAATAACACCTCAGAGAGAGTCACTGAAACGCTGATGACAGTGTCCACACACCCAGTATGCACAGCATTTAGCTAATAGCGCTTTTATGTCTTAAAATGCAGTTAGGGTGTTAGCATACAGTTAGCATGATGTTATTAGCAGCTGCTCATGTGTGTTTGACCTTTTAAGAAGATACACACATACACATAAATCCACAATTTGGCTTTTGTCCTGTTTTTGGTCAGTGTTGTGTTTGTTAATGGACAAAAACATGTGTGTGTGTGTTTACGGCACGCTTTTCAACAGGGAGCACTCTCTTTTCACATTCACTTCCCTTAATTAAGCCCATTCTGTTTGTGCACTCGGGTCTCTTTTGTGAAAACATACAGTTAGACAGCACAGCCTGTGCTTTAGCCGCCGAGGTTATGGAGTTCAGCAGCGAGTACGACTCTTTCCATGGTCACCCAGAAAATATGCAAGGCAACACTGCCCAAGGGCAGCCTGAAGCTCCACCCCACACAGGTAGCACAGGATGTCCACCCTGGCAACCCCCATCTCCAGGCAAAATAGCTCATTCTGTGATTAGTATTATCAGGCAACTTGGCCAGCACTTTCAAATTATTTCAAAGTATTTATTCACATTTTATTACTGAGTGTTGGTAAGGTAAAGTTTTTAATGGAATGTCTAAATGATTCAAATTGTATTTGTATGTGTATTTGTTTTGATGAAATCACACTCAATATTGACCATGTATGCCTACATTTTATTTATAGGCATAACATTATTGCAAAGCAGTTAACACATAGTGTCCACACACACACACACACACACACACACCACACATCTGTCCAGTCAGGCTCTGTGGCCCTCACAGCTTACCTTTACTAAACTTTCTATTTGCAATTATTACTACTACTACTGTCACCACTGAATGGTGTCACCAAAGTCAGTGAAAAGATTAGTTTTAACTTAGCATGCACACCTGACCAGCAGGAATCAGGGCTGTGGGTACTTTGACTCCAAGTCATACTGTGTTGTTCTGAGTTGAAACCCTGTGCTTTTTGTTTTGGGAAGAAGAGCCTCCACCGCAGGAGTCCCTCACAGCTAAGGGCACTTCCTGTCCTGCACACACACTGCCACGTCCAGACAGCTTTGTTGGCTGTGCAGAGTTTATTTAAAGGAAGGATATCTCTTACCATCGCTATTTTTACATGTGAAACCCCCCAAACGCACACACGCACACATTATGCAATCTCTGTCTTGCATGTCATACCTCTTGTGCTTTACATTGACAACTATTGCACTGTGCAGACTGTAGTAAGTAACCCCTTGCATTGTCACATTCATAGTGAATGCACAGAACATTTCACTTTGAATGCACGGTACATTTCTTTATCATTTCTATATGACATGTTTCTGTTTTTGGTTGTCAAAGAAGCTATTTCCAGTGATGGATCATTTTATAGTTATGATGAGAAACCAATATCACGCGCCTCATATATCACCAACGTTCTCTTTTGTCGCCACCTTGCTTTGCGTTATTGCATTTGTCAATCTGGGTAACATTTACGTCATTGGAAGAAAATGTCCCGTGGCTCTTTAAGAATAAAAAAGTGGAATGCAGGAATTGTTCCCGCCCCCGTTAAACTCTCGCGCCGTCACATCAGCACCGTGGACAGAGGAGGGAGGGGGAAACAAACGCTGGGCCAGCAGTGTCTACCATACGAAGCCCAGCTGGAAAATCGTCGGCATTGCCTTTTCTTGCCGCGGGCGCCCCGTGTACCGGGTAGTCTTCTTCAACAGATTGAAACAAACGCCCCTTCTTCGTCGAACCTGCTAATAATCTACCCAAAATGGCATAGGCGTAAGCTTATCCTTAAATGTAAGTATCGATTATTATTGACGCTCATTTTCCACCGTATGAAACCACACAGAGGCATATGCAACCGAAGCCTTGCATTTTCAAGCCATTCGTGTGAACGATTGGCTGATAACATGCCGTTTGCGTTGCGCCGGTAAGACTGACAGCACCACATCTGACAAACGAATTCATGATTTTATGTGTAACACATTTTTCATTTGTTAAATCATATGAACGGTGATGGTTCGCTGTTTAGTTATAGCCTACTCCAGTCTCCAGTCATGCGAGGCTGATTTCTATTTGACAAACACACGAATGCAATTTAAATACATAGATAACCTCATCGCAAAAAGGTCGTGTGTGTAGATTTAACGGGTAATGCTGTTCAGTCTAACAGCCAAGGCCATGCAACTGTCTCAAGTGCACACGGTGTTAATGCATTATTTGTTAGGACTTTCGTGAGAACCAGAATGGGGAGGAGGGGTGGATCAGGGTAAACTGTTCAACCCCTGTAGAATCCTCCAAGCAAAAGATTCAATGACAAACCTTTCATTCACATCTCTAAAACCCCCGTTTATATTTCCCATTCCTCCCACTATAATAGCTACTGGTTATGCTTGTGCAATGTCCATGTCATCACAATATTCTGATTCATGCATTTCATCAATTATTTGGAGTTGAACTCAGTTGCTTGCCTTCCATACCTCCAGTAATAGAGATATATAGGAATAGATGGGGGTTCCCCCCTCGTACGTCTCAATTTAGTCAGTGAATATTAACAGGCTAATTAATCCTGCACTTGGAAAGGCTGTGTGGGGCTTTTAATCATATGATGCACATGACTTGGTGGGCTGTTCTAGAAGGGTCCAGCATCGGATGCAGGTAGCTGCAGTAAAAGCTTGTGTACGAAATCATAAATAAAACCAGGCTCTTTATGAGAGCGAAGTACCTCTGCCAATCCTGGTGATTTCTTGTTCACTGTAAGTGCTTTTCAGAATGATGATATTTAATTCCCTTCATAGCCAGTGTAAGGGTAATGGGTGTGGTGCTATTGAATTGGAGTCTTTGGTCATTTTAATTGTCTGGGGGTCATCCCTGTCTTAACATTGTGTCTCTTCCTTGCAGACCCCAAGGGCCTAGTCAATGGGAACTATCCACCAGGTCAGCCGGACTTGCACTCTCCCCCCCGTACGAAAGTGCACCCTGAGCACAGTGCCATCGTCAGCTCCATTGAGAGGGACCTGCAGGACATTATGGACTCGTTAGCCATGGAAGACCCCCAGCCTTCCTCCTCCGCTCAGCCCAAAGAGCCGTACGGCCAGCCCGCCTCCCGGTCACAGCTGTCCCCGGTGGTGAACGGTGGGGGCTGCTACCTGTCCCCCCCCACCAGCCCCGGCGCCATGTCTGTGGGCTCCAGCTATGAGAATACCTCACCCCCATTCTCCCCGCTCTCGTCCCCCTCGCCGGTCAGCAGCGGGAGCTTCAACAGCCCCTTGCACGGCGGCGGCGGTCAGGACCAGGGCTCTCCTCTCCCCCCCGTGCCTCTCAGGTCCTCCAGTTACAACTTCACTAGCCAGCCCCCCGTCCCTCAGCCGCTCGCCCCCCTGTCCGTCTTCACCGGCGGACAGAAGGTTCCGGAGAGCCCCCGCTTCCAGAGGAAGGCCTTGCTGGAGACGCCCCCGAGCCCCAAGCCCGCCCGCCGCAACGTGAATCAGGACGGCTCTGCAGGGAAGGATCCGGAGATCCAGAGGCATGTCCACATGTTTCCATCCGTCTCCATCTCGCCTCCCAGCGACCCCCAGTCTGTGGGGCGGATAGGGGTGCCCGGTAGCCACAGGTCCTCGCCCAAACTGCCCAGTGGGTCGCTCTCATCCTCCCCCTCCAGCCCGCGCATGAAGCGGGCCGCCGCTGCTCAGGAGCGTCCGGCGTGTGTGTTCCGCGAGCAGCCCCAGGTGGACTACTCCCCCACCTCCATGTCCTCTCTCCCGCTTCCGTCGTCCCGCGCCTTCCAGCCGCCCCTGGACCCGATCGTCCACATCGTCCAGGGCGGCAGCGCTCAGATCCAGCAGTCGCCGCAGCAGCAGCAGCATTCGGCCATGCTGCAGTCCCCAAAGAGTCCTCGGCTGGCACGCCGCAACTTGGAGATGGACAGCGGGAGTATCAGCAGCCTGACCAGTAGCATGCGTGACCTCCCGCCCCTGTCCCCCTCCCTCTCCCGCCGAGGGGTCCCCACCCTGTCCACCCTGAGGACCCCAGAGAGTGCCTTGGCCAAGCTGGTCCCCGAAAGCCCCCGGCTTGGACGCAAGGCGGCGGCGGGTGGAGTCGGGGCCTTCTCCCCCGAGGAGCAGTTCAGCCCGCGGCTGGTCCGGGCGCGGAGCCCCTCGCCCACTTCGGGTCTGCTCGGCCCGGGTGAGGGCGGCCGGGGCAGGAAGGCCAGCTGCCCCAACCCGCTGTCACCCTCCTTCAGCCTGGGCTCGCTGCCCGGCTCCTCCCCCCTCGCCAGCCCCCGGAGCCACCGCAAGATGTCCGGCGAGCTCCACGACCCGCGGCTGGTGCACCCGGGCATGAGGCAGCGCAAGAACAGCATCTCGGAGATCAGCGACAACGAGGACGAGCTGCTGGAGTACCACCGGCGACAGCACACCGAGCGTCTCCGCGAGCAGGAGATGGAGCGACTGGTGAGTTCGGCCTTCAGCGCGTTTTGCCCTTTCCCCCGAAACCTCACCAACATCTAAACTAAGCCATGTTGTAGGAGAAGCACTTCTTTTTTTTGTCATTTTGAAGACATGAGAAAGAATCTTATGTGCCCTTCCCCTAAACCTCACCAACATCTAAACTCAACTGTGTTGTTGAGGCACTTGTTTTTTTGCTGCTCTGGATCCTGTGTAATGTGGTGTGCTTTGATTTGCCCCTGTGAGATGACCTTGTGAGATGACCTCTTGACCTTGGCCTTACTAGCACCATGCTGTGGCTACTGAGAAAACACAGAGCCCTTTTTTGCTTGAGGTTAGCTGTGCTCTTTTCAAGCCAGTGGTATTTTCTAGACCTTAGGGAAGGGTCAGGTCATAAGGTCGTGAAGAACGGCCATAAAATTCTCTCTCGGAGCTGCTGTTTTGTTGCTGTTAAGTCGATGAATGGTGATTCATTTCATTGTGTCGTGCTTTTCTTTCAGCTGAAGAGGGGGGGAGTATCTCAGCAATGCAGGCCTAAAAGCCTGCTTTTGGAGCTCAATTAGGTGTCGGGCGGATCCTGGGGCACCTAGGTGAAGGGCCCCCTTTTGTGTACAGAGAGCGAGGCTGTGACTTGTCTAGTGTAAACATTACTCTCCCTGGACTTGGGCCATGCATAGTGCCTGACTGTTTCTCATATAGCTTCTCAATAGTGGGAAAGACTGGTATATGCTATAGCTTATTGCCTTTTACTGTACAGATTTCACACTTAGAGTTATTTTCTGCTATATTTTGCAACACCATCCTCGTTAGCCGTTGCCAAATATGAACCTTAAAATGAGGAGCTCTAAAATTGAGGGTTAGTGGCTTGGCTCTATTTAGAGCCTGGGCCAGTGTCCTAAAAAAGGACATTCTCAATCATTTAAAGAAGTAATTTCCTGTTTGTCAATGACAGTGTCACAGTGCAATACTCACAGAACACAGCAGCGCATTCCCAGAATTCCTTTCAATAAATGACATGCTTAACTTCAGCCATGTAGATTCTCATCTTTAAATGGTGCCTCTTAAAAACAGCAGAGCAGCATGAGAAGCAGGAATATAAGCAGTGTGTGTAAGTGTTCCCTAGCAAGGCTACCAGACCAAAGTCTAAGTAGTGTGTGTAAGTGTTCCCTAGCAAGGCTATCAGACCAAAGTCTGTGGCTAGCTGGAATGAATACCTTTCTACAGCTCCAACATACATGTTCTTATCAGTGAGCTGAATTTGATGTACTTTGTATATTTTTACCCTGTTTCTGCCAGGCACAAGGTTGGACACACACACGCACTTAAACACACACACACACACACACACACACACACACACACACACACACACACACTGGCTCACTCAGTGCATATCTCTGGGTAGAACTGGGCTGATGAATGTTCTCTGGCACTGGAGTGCTGTTTGCAGTATGCCGAGTAGAACGCAAGTCCTTCCCGGAGCTGACCTCAACTCTCCGCTCAGGGCTCCGGGGAGTGAAGTCATGTTTCCATTACATTAGACGAGCACCATCCCCTGCCCCGAGTGCCGCTGCCACAGTCAATATGAAGGCAACTAAAAGCTCAGCGCAAGCCAATCACATCTGTTTTTAGCACAGATGAGCTCATTGGCAAAGTTTAGTTACTTTGTCTTAGTCACTCTTTAATGTTTGTTGTCCCCAGTGTGCTCGATGTGGAGGACAGCTTTGACGTGGTGTCCCCCCTTGGCTCTCTATTTGCCATGTCCTCAGTGCTTGGCTCTTACTCTTCTTACCATGCAGACAGACTAGGAGTAATTTGATTTCAGCTGTGTGCTGTTCTCTCCTCTCCTCTCCTGCCTCTCCGTGCTGATGCTGATAAAAGATAAAGGCTGATAATTTGTGGGCTTTTGCTGGGTTCTGTATCTTATCTGTTTCTCTGTGTTGGTGGTCAGGTTATTATGGGAGAAAGAGAGAGAGGGAGGGAGAAGAGGAGACAGAGAGAGAGAGTGTGTGAGAAAGAGATTTTTTTCTTCTTCAGCTGATTATCTGGGTCAGTGTCAAATCCCTCATTCTGCCCGAACTTTAAGGGAAGATCAGTAATCTAGCCATTGCTTTTACAAACAGCTTATGTGCCATGTGGACTTGAAGAGAAGAATATGTTTTAGATTACTAGCTTTCTTTCACACCCTTATGGACATTGCTTATCCATGTTATGGATGTTTATGTTTGGAATTCATCAGCAGTAATTGCATGTGGTGCTACATTCTTGAATTCTTACACTGATTGTTTGTGATGTCTGTGGGAACTTGCAGCTTAAGCCTAGTGTTAGTACGTAGCGTTTTTTGTTGTCAAATGCAAAATTTACACTTTGATTTCTTTGACTCCCACACTCTGTACACTCGTTTCAGTACGCCCACATTGTGCACTTTTGACCTGCCCTGGTTGTAATGTTTTTTTTTTATTATTATTATTATTTGATTTGATTTATCCTTTGTTTAACCAGGGTAGTCACATTGAGACAGAAGTCTCTTTTCCAAGTGAGCCCTGGCCAAGAAAGGCAGCAGCTAGTTAGAATGAACACAAAACATACAGTATCATCAGAAACCAACCTCCCCCCTCGCAGACTGCTGTGGTCAGGCCCAGAAATCACCCAGACAGAACCCCTGCGTTTGCGTGTGGTCAGATCTCTGCCCTTAGCCTGCCTAGATCTGACTGAACTAATCAGCTCATCCCTGCGTTGTGCAGAGGACCTAATAACAGCCCTGGCTTCTATGAAGCGCTTTGAAGTAATGGCCAATTAATAGTATCAGAGAAATTGAAGTGAATTGAATTGAATTTATTTGAGCTGAATTGGATGGTTAAGATGCCCTTCGACCCTGATCGTTATTTATCTGCGTGTCGAGGCTAGCCTCCTCTCTCACTGTAAGAGCTCCCACCACCATATGTATGAGATGGCAGTGGACTGGAGTGGACCATGCTTTACAAATGGACAGTTTTCTCTGTTTTACGAACAGCTGTGACCTTATGTGTTGCCATACTATGTTAGCATTTACATTTACATTTTGTCTTTTAACGTTTCAAGGCACAGTGCGACATGTTAGTGCAGCAATAAGAACTACTCGCATAGAATCAAGGACGATCGAATCGATTCAATCTGTGTGATTCAATTTGACAAATTCCCTTTGCCATAGATAGATACAAAGAATGTAAATGGAGTTTTAATCTTCCACAAATTATGCCCTCTATTTTGGCCTAAATCTGAGTCCAGATTTAGCCAGGTAGGTATCCCTAGCGGTGTCTCCATTCATATGTCCATGAAAACTCTGCCAAAGGCTGTCGGTCTCGGTGGGGATAGGTGAACTGCGCTGACCTGTGAATTAGTGGTCAACAGTTGCTTAGTAACAGGGCTGAATCCGTTCTGTGCTGGATCAACAAATACACAGTAATTTCCTGTGTATTAGCCGCATTGTGTCTAAGCTGCAGGACAGTGTTTTATGCAAGTTAAAAGAAACAAAACCATATTTAATACCATATTAACTGCCCCCGTGTATTAAAGCGATGGTTCGGAGTAATTTCACCCTGGGGTCCTTTGCACTACTGCATTACTGCAGAAAGTCATTCGTTTCTGACAGCGCTACTCGACCAGGGTTCGACCAAAGGAAAACAGGTTCTGGGAGGGTGTTTGGCTCAGGGTCATGGTGCAAAGGACCCTAGGGTGAAATTACTCCGAACCATCGCTTTAACCTCATAGCTGAAGAAATTTTGCAAAATCAACATGTAAGCCACGGCTAATAGCTCATTTACGGTCGCTGTGGAGACCTGGGTTCTGTTAATAGGGTCCCTCTCCTAACTGACACTAGGGCTTTGCAATGATGTCCATCTTAAACTGCTATTATGAGATGTTTACAGCATCTGAATTCATGACAGACTTCACACCTACCCAGGTAATACATTAGTCTTCTAAATTACCCCAACTGCACATATAATATAGGATGCTCTATAAACATCCGCTTGAGGGTTTGTACCAATAGATGCATAGAAATTAACATGAAAACAAAAGTGATACAAAAGTGATTGTGGCTTACAACAAAAGCAAAATGGCCCTTACAGTAACTACCTGGTCAGGCCTGGCCACCCACGGTCACAGCTGTTCCCACTTCTCATTTGGCACCGATGCCATGTGATTCTCCAGTTGCTCTGGAAATGAAGTGGCATCAGGTATTTAAAACATTAGCGTATCTCTAATCACATCTGTCCGCTTGGCCAAGTGCCTGGCCCCTTTACTATGAGGAAATCCTCATAGTAGGACTCTGATTACCATGCTGCATTTTCAGCTAGGCACTAAATAATGGTTTGAATGGGACGACTAAGTCAACATGGCAGTGGCTCTAAGTGGGCTCCTGAACTCCTGAACTGAGAATCATGTCTCCTGGGCTCCTGTTTTCGCTCTTCCTATGTAGTGTGAGGGACCTTGTGATATGGTAATGATGGAGATCATAATGATATGAAAAAACTCTTGCTTTGAAGTGAAACATTGAGAAAGATGAATAGACCTCTGTTGTGACAAGATTGGGCTCTCTTTCCCCAGGCTGTTCTTCAAGAACCCTTTGTGTGGTTCAAATTACGAAACAAGCTGATAGCGCTGCTTTCGGTAGGGTTTAAAGCTGAAGGAAAATCCCACTGATTGTGAACCAGATTGTGACAAAAATTAACAAAATAAGTTTGTGGACGACAGGATGTGACGCATGGTCAGGCACGGCATCCTCCGCCAGCTAACTGTCATGTGCGATTCAACAGTTTCAACAAGGAAGTAGTTAGAGCTACAAGGGAGAAGAAATGAGCTTCTGCTCAGAGGTGAGGCAGAGCGAGGGATGAGGGGAGAAGAGGAGAGAGAAGACACACTGAGCAGAGAGAGAAGAGGAGAGAAGAGAGAAAACACTGAGAGGAGAGAGGAGAGAAGGAGAGAGAGAGAGAAGAAGAAATAAGAAGAAATAAGACAGAGGAGGGGGGTGCGTGTGTGTCTGTGCACGTGTGTGTGTGCGCTTGCGCATGTGTGTGTTGGTGTACGCGTGCGCTTGTATGTGTGTATGTATGTGTGTGGGTGTGTGAGGGGGCGGTGTGTGGAGCGTGCCTGTGAGGGGGGAAAGGAATGCCTGGAAACAATAGCTCAGGGAAAATTAGCGCACAGGAATGTCTCTGTGGCAGCCCTCCACTCTTCCCTTTCATCCCCCCTCCCTGCCTCGGACTCTTCTCCTCTCCTCTCCTCTCCTCTCCTCTCTTCCTCTCTTCTCCTTTCCTCTCCTCTCTCTCCTCTCCTCTCTCTCCTCTCCTCCTCCTCCTCTCCTCTCCTCTCCTCCCTCTCCTCTCTCCTCTCCTCTCCTCTCCTCTCTCCTCTCCTCTCTCCTCTCTCCTCTCTCCTCTCCTCTCTCTCCTCTCTCTTCTCCTCTCTTCTCCTCTCCTCTCTCCTCTCCTCTACCTCCATCTCCACATCAACCACAGCCTCCTCCAACACCACTGAAGACAGACAGCAGCAGGACTGGGCCTGACACTCGCTCCCTGCCAGAGTGCCCCCTGAAACAGCCGCGTCTGCGCGGTCTGCTGCTTGCCTCTGTTATGTGGCCGCTCTCAAACAGTGTTTGCTGTTCACTAGCTGAATGGACTGGCCAGGCCTTATAGGGAGGCCGCTCCAGGCACATAACTGAAACATTCTGCTCGTGGAGCGTCTGCGGCAACAATAAGCTTCTGCTATAATCGATGGAACCGGCTACACCAGGCGATGATTACGTGCACACGTTCACAAAAATTAGACCAGTCTTCTAAAACGTGCGACACAAACAAAGCTTCAGTTGCGGACCCACTGCAGTCAGGGCCTTATGCTTGACCAACAGCGCTAGCTTGCAGTAGGTGGATGATGGTGGTGGCTGGGTAGGTGGGTGGAGGTGGTGTGGGTGGTGGTGGCTGGGTATGGGTGGAGGTGGTGTGGGTGGTGGTGACTGGGTAGGTGGGTGGGGGTGGTGTAGAGGGGAAGGGCCACTCAGCTATTTTGATAAATAGCATCTAACAATACTGCACTGGGGCTGTGGAAAACTAGCAAATAGCACCAGAAATGTTTTCTAATTTGTTAACCTAAATAATTATTATTCCTATTCATATGTTTCCAATGTGCTTTATCAACAGAATGCTCACTTACTTACTTACTTTATTATGTAGTATTTGGCAGTCACTGTTGTACAAAGCTGTCCTGAATCACCATGAAAGTGCCTATTGTGAACTAGAGGGTGGAATCTCCAGAGGGTTGCAGTAATGGTTGACAAGTGCTAAATTAACTATTAACATGGAAGTAAGAGGACAGCCTCAATTGGCAGGCAGGTAGTTGGGTAGGAGTTTGGATGGGACCTGGTAGTGTTTGTCTCTCTCTCTCTCTCTCTCTTTCTCTCTTTCTCTCTTTCTCTGTCTCTTTGTGTGTGTGTATGTGTGTGTGTTTGTGTAGGGGCAGGTTGTTTTTGTTCATCTATCTCCTGACAGCTTTTGACAGAGGGCCGTCCCATTCTCTCCCAGGATAAAATGTGCGTGACCTTTCTCTCCTCTGCTCTCTCTACTTACTTAGATGTATTTTCTTCCTCTCAGGCTGGCACTGCTTTTCACTATGGTACACACTACACAACATTTTATTCAAAGTTACGCAAGTGGAACACAATATAGCACAAATACATAGCCATTAAGTACCATGTGTACAGGACCCAGTGTGTGAAGAGGCTCTAGAATGCACCTTGAAGCTAGTGCTTTATATTAAATGGCACAGCCTCGCTGTTTTATATTGTGAGATATATTATTGCATTAGACACACAGTAATCTATGGGTGTCTGATGCCAGAGGTATTGGACAGGTAGGCTGTGCACCATTAATGGTTGAGAACAGAGCACTGCAGGTCTGCTTGTTTGGAAAGGCGCTGAGATAGGGACGGCCCCATAGTTTCCTATCCTGAGGAAACAAATGGATGTCATCTGGAAGAGCACGTAGCCTAAGCCATGCCCCGGGGCAGCGCACAGAGCTCTTTGTCAGGGTTGCAGATCTGAGATGGGAGCGCAAATGGCTCTTCATCGGGGCACTGGCTGTCCCTGGCAACCTGGGCAGGACACGATGAATGGGGCTGTTTTTGAGCCAGGCATTGTGTTTCTTTGAGACAGCTCTCGCCAAGAAAAACAAGAGCGAGGCAGGCAAGAGACATTACTTTTCACTTCAAGCCTCAACTTAACACACTAATTCCACCTTTTATGCAGACAGCATGTGTGAAGTCACCTGGTAGTTATGGAAACCTGACTCGCCTCTCTGAAAGAATGATTTCTCTCATCTTTTTTTTTTAGGGTGGGTTTGGGGCGGTTGGGGGTGGGTTCAGAAGGTGTGTAATCTGTGTTGTTTTATGGTGCCAGGCAACCGTGTCAGAACCTGCCATGCCAAGTGTGTAAATATTTGCGGGGCCTACCTGCTACGCTGGCCCATTAGCCCCATGCAGGTCCGCAGGCAGCAGGCATCACAAAGCTTGGGCTCCCTCAAGTGCTGAGGTGCGCTGCTGGGGTTCCTACCTGCCCTAATTAGGCCGTCTTGGTCATCCTTTACTGAATATGCGTCTCTAGCTGTTATGACATAATCTGACTCCGCCAGATGGATGCTTCGCATTTGCTCTGCATGTCCATCTGGGAACTTTCCGTTGGAGAACTTTTGGGAAGGGGGGAAAATACTGGTTAGCTGATTGGATAAACCATCTGTCTATCACCACCTATGTTGGTATATTCGACGGGCCAAATCAACCAATCAGATGAATGAAGTGTTCTTCTAATGCCTTCGTTTAACATAATATTAAGTTAGGTAACGTAACTAACGTTAACATTTTTAAACTTACCATTTATGTGTGACATGAACCTCATCAACGACAATCCCCCACCAAGTTTTCACGGTAGGCCCTAAACTTCTGAATAAAGTATATTCCTCCATTACGGACTGGAATCGGCCGTGGTGGATGTCTGTGTCGTTCATTCCCCCCAGCTGCATGGCTGAGACTCATAACTTCACAGCTTCCCCAGGAATACTTTCTAATTCGGATAAAACTTGCGCGATAGCTACGCTCATCTCATCTGTGGATGTTGTTCGTTGCGTCACACCTAAACTTGCCTCAAAACCAACGCTGATTGGCCGTTCGTTTGGCGAACTGCTCCAAATTTTCTCTATCGGAAAGATGCAAGACTGATCTGCGAGTGGAAAACTGAAGCTCACGAGATAGTTATGACAAGTAAGCTCATGAGGCTAGTTATGACACACTTCTGAAAGACTTGTGCTTTTGGGGCTTCCGAGTTGTGTATATTGAGCTGAAAAGAACATTTTTGGGGGATTGTGTGTACGGATCT